>NW_018744745.1:0-200805 GCF_001683475.1 Chenopodium quinoa
GTGGAATCTAGAAGGAAGACAATCATATGGAGGAAGACGTTACAGCTGATTAATCAAGCTTGAGGCTCAATTAGGAAGATACGTGGTTGGTCATAGAATTGATTTTACTTGGTGTAGGAAGGCTAGATTTTTGGAATTTCTGAATTTAATTAAATTCCTAGAGTAGGAGTTCTTACTTTTTGAATTACATGTATCAAATTGCAATGAACAAGGGATAATATCAAGTGAAGTAAATGAAATAAAAGTTGAATTTGATGTGGAAACCCTAGGTAAAATTCTGAAAGCACCAACTAAGGGGTATGAGACTTATATGAAAGGAAAATCTACTGTGAAGGTAGAAAACTTTCTAGGATGTGATATTGTTGAGTTTCTAGGAGGGAAGAGGGGGAAGAACACCATGAATCATAATGATCTATCTCCTATGAACAAACTGCTGTTTAACTTAGTAAAGAAGACAAATCTGCCTAGAAATAAAAAGAAGGGAGAAGCATGCTTGATGGATATGGCTTTCATTTTTTTTTAGCAAGAAGATTAAATTCAACTTTCCCTCCCCCATGTATCAACATCTTGCTCACTGCATTCCTAGAAAGAACAAAGTGGGATATAGAGCTATTCTATCTACTTTGTTCAAATCACTTGGGATAATTTTAAAAGGGAATTATGACGATAATGTGATAAATGATGAGACTCTACTTGGAATCAGTTTGGAAGTGGTGGTGGAAAAATTAAAAGAGTTGTGGAAAAAAAAAGAAAGCCACTGCTGGAAAAAGGAATGAAGGATCTGCTTCTAAGGGAATAATTGAGGAAGAGCATAAGGCTGTCAACAAGTTCTCTCCCTCAAACAATCATGGAAAAACCTTTGGAGTTGGATGCTAATGAATTTGTGCTTGAAGGGTAGGTGTCTGAGCTTACTAATAGAGCAGAGGTTGCTGAAAAATTACTTAAAGAGGCTATGGGAAAAATACAGAAGTTGGAGAAAGGACTACAGGGACTTAAGAAGAGCATTAGGGAACAGAAGCTAGAGTTCTAAAAGGCTATCAATAACTTGGAAGATAAACTGGAAGCTAGTATTGAGCATCAAAAGCAGGAAAACAAGAAGATACTGGAGTTTCTTCAGAGATGACCAGTTTATATCTTTCTAGCCTATCATTAACCTAGTCTATTTTAAGCCAAGCTAGCCTTAATCCTTTCTTTTTGCTGTCTTAGTCAAGAACAATTTTAGTTTTTATTTTGTTAAAGTTTGAAAAATATTTTGGATTTGTAATTGACTCAAGCAGAATTATCTTTGGATTTTAATGAATATTTGGAACTTTTACCTATACATGTGTGTTTTATATGTTATGAAAGCATGTGCAGGAAAGTGGAACTAAATGAAGGTAATTTAGTAGAGATGCCTTCAATTTCCCACACTCGATGAATTGCTTGTAGGGCTGTGGCTAGGTGCTTAATAACTTGAAGTGTAGGAATTTTTTATAATGCCAAAAGGGGAAAAGAAGAAGCAAACTTGAAGGCTGAATTTGTTCTAGGTTCCAGTTGACAAAGTATCAGAAGTTTCTCTGATGCTGCTGTGTTTTAAGTTTATGTTGTAAGGTTTTGATGATTGTGAACAAATGATGATTATCTAACTAACATGTGAATTGAGATGTGCATGAACAAGTCATGAGGCAAGAAGATGATTGAGTACAGGTTAGATCATTATTGAAGGTGGTTCCCAACATACAATGTATGGATCGTGCTTAAGTTCCTCAGGGGGAACACAAAGAGAAGAAGAGTTTCCAAGGGGGAACACAAAGAGAAGAAGTCTAAACGTACAAACGTATTGTTAGACTTTGTATGCAGTTCCTAAGAAGAATGAGAAGTAGTTCTTTGCTAGGAATAAGCAGCAATTCGTATGTGAGAACAAGAGAAGAAAAGTTCCTTTGAAGGAACAAAAGTTTTGGAGTAGAAGCTTCAAGACAGAAAAATAGGAGTATATTTTTCTAGGAATCATGTAAGTATGTTGGACACTAGAAATTGTTTAGAACATGCCTATGGAACTAAATTGGAACTTCAGTCTTGAAGGAACTGACAGTCTGGAAGGAATTGGGTGTTGCTGACCAGCCAGTTCCTTACGGGTGAGTCTAAAATTCGTGTATAAGAGAAACACACGTTTACACAGCACTAGAAGTCAGTTTTCCATGTTAGTATTCATTGCATTATCTTTGCCTACTTTCTAGGTAATTAGTTTTGACTTGGTATAATTATTTTAAATAGATTTTATTTAATAAAAGATAAGTTTTTAAAAATAAAATCTAATTTTCTTTTTAGTCAAAATTATATTTTATTTTCTTTATTTTCTCCTATGTTTTAGGGATATGTTTTAGGTTGTTTCCTATCTAATCTCTAACTGGTTTAATATTTCAAATTAAATAGGATGGTTATTTTGGGATAAAATATTTTTATAAAATATTTATTCTTAATGAATAAATTCCGAATCAGTTTTTAATTGAAAAAAATCTGATTTGGTTAGTATTTTATTTTCTTGTAACTTCTATTTTTATTTATTAAGATTTTGGAAAAATAAAAATTGTTTTTCACGTTCAATTTGAAACAACTTTTTACAGGAGAAAAATAAGGAGATCATGGAGAAAATGTTTTTTTACTCCAATCCATGTCTTTCCATTACTTTTTATGTTCATGGAGTTAATGGAGATAATTCCTAGAATTTAGGAAGCACTACTGTTATGATAGAAGATCATGGGATGAATGGGTTTGTCTTTAAAGCACTATAAAAAGAGATGTTTTCATTCATTCCAAACTATCTGGCTTAAGTGAGTTATTCCATAATGGAGTTCGTCCCAAGTGGTAGAGTAGTAGAAAAGAAATATATTTTTTCTCCACGTTGGTGATCCAGTTCCTCCAGGTTCCAAGTTCCTTACATATCTCAAATTGTCAAACATATTAGTTTTATACATTATATCTTTTATATGTATTTGAGAGTTGTTTAAGGGTTTGAGTGAACTCTTGTAATGGAATTAATAAGGGTTTGAGTGAACTCTTGTATTGGGGTGAGAACTTGAGTGAGTTCTTTGTATGTAGAGAAGGCTTTGAGTGAAGCTTGAGAGAAAGAGAAAGAGAAAGAGTAAGGTTTTGAGTGAAGTCTTGAGTGAGAAGAGAGGTCTTTTGGGGAAGATTTCGAGCTGCAACTATTAGAGGGAATAGTTGTTGGGGATATGAGTTCGTTGAGGAACTCGGTAGAGGCTCAAGTTCCTCATAGGTTGTAATAGAGTCGTTGGCCTATTTTAGTGGAATGTTTTGAGTCAAAATCCCTTTGGGTCGAGGTTTTTCACTTCCTATTTGGCCTAGGAAGTTTTCCTCGTAAAATCTCTTGCACTATTTCTCTATTGCGTTAAGTTTCTTTTAATTTCGCAAAAAGTGACTAGCAATCTCCATACTACAATTCACCCCCCCCCCTTGTAGTATTTCATCTAAATAACAGTTTAGTTTAGAGTTTTTGTTCTGTTTTTTTTTTTGTTTTTCTGTTTTTTATGCTCTATTTATTTTATATTTTCGCTTTTGTTTAGTTTTCTGTTAAAACAAAAATACAAAAATAACGAACTTCTATGTGGTTTAACTTTCCTTAGAAGTTTGCTAAAGTTTGTCATCATCAAAAAGGGGGGAATCGTTGATTAAAGGTCTGATGATGATGCACTTAAATAAAGCAAACTTCAAATTAATAAGAGTTCTCTAAGTGTTGTGACTAGAACAGAAGAAGTTGACTTTGGAAGTGGAAGGGGATCCTAACTATGAAGACTCATAGAGATCTCAATGAAAGTTAAGAAAGATAGGAGAAGAGTTTCCTCACAGGAACTAACTAAGTTTCCTAACAGGAACTTGAAGACAGCAAGTTAGAGTGTTGACTTGGTCTGCGTTGAAAACAACAAGTTCTAGAAGAACTTGGCTTGCGAAATTCCAATTCAGAACTAGATAGCAAGTTACAGCGGGAACTTAGTCCTGGACTATGTGAAGCCTAAGTGTCCTAGAATACAGAGTATTGGCGAAGCAAATTAGTTTTTTTATTTTTTAAATATTTTATCATTTAGATTTGCTGTAAATATGTTAAGTACTTTTACTCGTGAGACTTATTAGAAATGTGACAAAAATCTTGGGAAGCTTCTTAAAATAGGAAAGTTTAAAAAGATAAGTTTTTAGGAAAAGATTTTCTATATGATTTATTTCTTCAAAACCAATTATCAAAAAGATATTATTCTTTTCGATAATTTATCTTTGGTAAGTTTTCTAAAAGATTTTCTTTAAAATAGATTTACTTAAAACCGTGTTTTAATATATTGGTAAAATAACATATTTTTCTTATGAAAACCCTACTTCCTTTACAAGCAAGTCTTGTATAAATTGTAGAAATCCTAATTCATTCTTTTCTGTGAGTTTATGCATGAAGAAATCGAAGTGTGCTTAATTGTGTAAGTTTTCCAAGTCCATAACTTTGTCATATTAGTTTCGGATTTCATGCGTAGCTTGTCTCTTATATAATAAGAGTTTATATTTTGTAATTGGTTGGGTTCTTGGATGTGTTTGTAATCTATCTTTTCATATAGTGTTGTAGGCTTCTAGGTTGAAGCTGACTGAGTAGTGTTTAGGGAATATGAGTGAATCTAAGTCAAAGACTTAGGTTGGGTAGGATATAGTCCTACTGGGTAGCAAGTTCAGTCAGGAACTTGTGAGTAAAGGTCTGATTAATTATAATAGGTTGTAACTTGTGTGTTTGTCCTATTATAGTGAATTGGTTTAGTTTTGAAATCCCTTAGAAACATCGAAGTTTTACTTCAAGTTGGGTCCTGGAAGGTTTCCTCGTAAAATATGAATTGTGTGCATTGCAAGTTCCTTTACATTCTGTTTTACATTCTGCAAAGAGTAGTCACTAGGAACACTACAATTCACCCCTCCTCTTGTAGTGTTCGTCTCAACTAACAGTATTGTACTTCACTAGATATTTATAATATATAAACAAAAGTTAGCGCGCGGTATGTACATCTTGATAACAGTGTAACACATGAACATTCCATCTAATCTCTCTCGTATCTATTCGTAATCTAATAGAGTATAAATTAATTTTCAATGATCTTTTCAATTTGGTAGTTTGTAATAAAAACATTCTTGTTGATATTTTCGACTAGAACTTGTGAAGATCCTTATCCACGGGGCAATAATAATGTTGAAATTCATTCAAGAATTTCTAGTTAATGTTCGTTAATGACTTGATTAATGATTATCGCATTTAATTAAAAGGTGTTTCGTCTCGAGAAAGAGAGTTTATTTGATACCTTATTAAAAGCTCAAATTGTGTTAGGAACATCCCATTATTATTTATTAGATTTGATAGATAAATTTTACATTTACGTGCATGCAAAATTGACAGCTCAAATACATTTTTCAACGACTTATATTTGGTAACATTGGAAAGACTTTAACCATGTGAACAATGAGTGCTAAAAACTATTGGTATTTTTTATGACCACAAAACTGTCGGAAAACACCAACGAAACAAAATGAAGAAAAAAAAACTTTAAAAGCCACCCACTGTCCCCCACCAACAGCCACTCACAATACCAATCTCAGAAAATAAAAAGAAAAAATCAGCTCCGAGAGACTAACAAACTAAGAGCTTAAGTAAACATCTAAAAGTCCAAAAAAATCAATAAAAAAGTTCAAATTACGAGCTAAATTTTACCTACCATTAAAAAAATCCAAACTATTTTATATCACCCTAAGAAAAAAAAAGAGTTGATTTTACCACTTGAAATCACCATATTAAATTTAAGGAGAGAATTGAAATCACAAGCAGTTGCACTCTAGTAAGGATAATGTAGGTTGAATAGAAATTATGAAAAATTAAAAACATGCTCTAGAAAAGAATGGCACGAGGACAATACAATGGAAGCAAGATCTTCCTCTCGAAAAACATCCTTTTGGCAGTTGATTGGTGTATCGGATCAAATAAAATTCCAATGGGAGAATTAAATAATTAAAATGTGGAATTGTTGTCTTTAGTAATAAAAAAAAAGGGAGGAATTGATTACACCAAAAATTTAGCACCCGTGGCTAAAATGGTAAAAATACAAGCCTTAATTTCTTGTTATTGCAGCTTCTATAAACCAGGAGCTACATTATATTTGTTTTCACAATGTCTTTATAATGGGAGATCTTGATGAGGAGGTATACATGAAAGTACCTTCTAGTTTTTACTCTTCATTCTTACCCTAACTAGGTATGTTGTCATCGAAATTCTCTTAATGGTATTAAATAAGCACCGACGTGTTGTATTCTGATTGCTATTGTGTTTATGAAACTCTGTGTGCTTCGAAAGAGTACAGTGTCTTATGTACGTACTCCGATTATTCTTTATTCACATATACTAAAGATTGGTTCTATACAAATCAATGTTCTTATTTATATTATGCTGATGATCTTATTATTTTTGGGAATGATATGATTCTTCTTCTTTAACGACATTCAGTGATTATTTTCATATGAAGGATCTTGCATATTGGTTCTTTGAAATATTTTTTTGGCATTATTGAAGTGGCTAGTAGTTCTTCTAGTTTGTTTCTTTATCAAAAGAAGTTTACTCTAGATATCATTTTTTGTGTATGGATTATTAGTTACGAAACCTATTGGATTTCCTATTGATGATTAAAACCACAAGCTAGGCTTGGCTAGTAGTTTTGCACTCTCTGATCTTGAAGCTTATCAAAGGCTGATTTATATCACGGTCACTCGACCAAATCTTTCTTATTTATGTCATGTCTTATTTCAGTTCATGAAAAATTGAACACCGGGAAGCATCCTTAAAATAAGGCTCATGTGATATATGAAAGGCACTCCTGGACAAGGAATTTTTTTAAGTGTTGATAGTGATTTAACCTTGCATGGTTGGTGTGATTCAAATTGGCTCGCCTATCCTGTTACACGTAGATCTTTCACTGGATGGATCATGTTTCTTGTTCATTCTCCCATTTCATGGAAGACTAAGAAACAAATCATTGTTTGTAGTTTTTTTACAAAGGCAAAAATTAAAGCGTGTTTATTTTGAATTCTATCACTTGTGAATTAATGTGATTAAAGGAGATTTTATTATGTATAGTAATTGTTTCTCATAAACGAACTGACCATAAAATTTAACTGTTATTTTGTTCACCCATGCAAGGCCCTTGGCAAGATGAAATTGGTTTATTTATTACATAAGATGGGAATTGCTTCTCACCTCCACTTAAGGGGTGTTAGGATTTGTTAAGATATTTTATAAGTTACCTTAAATATATGATATGGTTTTGATATTATTTTGATTGTGTACATCATAATTTTTTTTCCATATCTTTGAATGGAAGATCATACGCCATATATGATATATATGATCAATGGACCAATCAATGGGCAGGCTTTTAAGACCTTTAAACAAATCTTACAATTTTAATTGTTGTCAAGTTGAACTCAAAGCCTCCACTAAATTAAGAGTTGTCAAGTTCTTACTCATGTTTAATGTTACAATTAAGTTACCTTTCAGCCTAGTTAAAAAAAAAAAAAAAAAAAAAAAAAATAAAATTAGGCCCTGTTTAAAAAAAAGTTATTTAGGAAAAAGCCTTAGTCCCAAAATAACTTGGAGTCAGCTAACATGAATTTCCATAAGGATTCGTACAATATCATAAAGAAAAGGACATAATTTGAAAAAGTGAGTAAAGTAAGAAAATGAAAGAGGATTCAAGAAAAAAATAATGAAATTTTAAAGGAAGCCAAGAATGAAATTCAAGAAAGTTTTAAAGACGATGGAGTAAATAAAAAAATAAAGGTTTGAGAAAACTTTAGCAAAGGAAAACAATACAATTCAAACAACATTAATGAGCTAATATAATAAAATTAGATACGAGTAAAAAAAAATTAAACAGACAAAAAATAACATGCAAGACATAGATTAATACGATAACTGGAGAAGCAACAATGTCTATTATTCGGAAATACATAAAATCATATCTTTCTTAAACTCGTTAATAAAGAAGAGTTCATTAACTAAAATTTATGAAGAAACAACAACATCAGCAAATCATATTTCCTTCTGTCAATTTCTTCGCAATTGTTGTCTGAATATCAGCTTACTCACGATC
The DNA here is from genome assembly GCF_001683475.1 of Chenopodium quinoa. NCBI lineage: Eukaryota > Viridiplantae > Streptophyta > Magnoliopsida > Caryophyllales > Amaranthaceae > Chenopodium > Chenopodium quinoa. The sequence goes on from NW_018744745.1 coordinate 8,157, forward strand.
ATCAAAGGCCCATTGATGTTCCCTTCGAATTTTGGCTTCTTCTTCAGGAGTAAAATCATTGACGATGTTGAAGATCTTCCTTACCTCCTCAGGACTTTTAGACTTTATGATATCGGCAATGGCTTGGCAGGTCAAGTCTAGTAAACCCTTTATATTCAAGTAGTTTGCAGCCTGCACGAATATTATTCACTTTAGTAATTTAACTAATGCAATTAATTAATATTTTATAAATAAAAAGACTAATAAAATTGGAGGTCTATTTTTTTACCTTCAAATTTTAGGGTTTATGTGAAGGTTAACTTTTGATGACTATCAATTACTCCGTACTTCAAAACTTTTATGGTATTATCTATTGATTTATCTCTAACTCGTAGTTATTATTGTAATCGACATATATTTATAAATTCAACTTTTAAAGTAGAAAAATTACATATAGTGGTATCTTCTTAACTAAGAATATTATCAATTATGTAGATATATGTAATTAATGTATATTGATACTCTCATATCATAGTCTCATATGATTGGTTAGCAATTAATGAATACAATAATTTAGTATCTCTTACATTAAATAATTCAATTAGGACCGTGTTTTTTCTATATCAATGAAATGGTTAACCAATTAATAAGATAATTTATTCATCATAAAATTAAATATATATGAAAAAATTAACTAAAAACGAAACTTAGTAGTTTTAATTATTACCCTTTCTTCATCTATCTTATCAAACATTGGAATGTAAAGAAAAACAACCGAAAGAATTCAATAAAATCAACAATAAATAAAATTATTAAATCAAAGAAAAAACAAATACTCACGAGAATGAGTTCAAAGAGGGTCTCTTGGTCAATTTTGAGGAAGTGTTTATCCCATTGTTTTATTTCATCTTCAGTGGTTTTGGATTCGGGGTTATTGGCAACAACGTGCTTGTTGCAATACTCGATAACCTTAGAGAGAATTTTAGAGTTGACATTAGGCACCGGAATAAGGTTGTTGTTGTCGCCGAGGTCTTCGATCATGAACTTGAGAGTTTGAGAAAGCCTTGCTGCGTTTTCGTCGATTTCGAAAAACTCCTTCTCGGAAGACCTAAGAATAAATTTTTTGGAAGATGGTGGAGAAGAGGAGGATAATGCCATGGTATTGGAGTTTTCTTGGAAGAAAAAGAGGAGAGAAATATTTTATAAAAGTATGACTTGTTTTGAGAATATGTTGAATGATGAGACTTTAGAAAACTGCTATGGTTTGTTTTTATACATGTTGTAGGGGATTCTAGAAACATCTTACAGGATGCTATCTTACTTTTTGCAATAAATCCTATCCTATCCTATCCTATCCTATCCAGCTATCCTATATGATTTTATTTTAGGGTATGATTTTATTTTACAATGAGAATGAAAAAATATATAGTTATGTGAGGTTGTTGTTAAAATTGTCAAAGTAAATACAAGTATTTTCCATTTATCAATTTTTTATTATTCTATTATTTGTTTTTAATAATTTAATATATTATTATCTAACTCATCTAAACATAGGTGCCTAAATAAAAGTATCAACTAACATGAACACAAAAAATATTGAATACTCAACCTAAAAAAGCACACAAGCATGTTCTAGTACTGGCTTTCTTATATTTCTCACATGCCTGCATGATTTTTCTCTAATAATTGTAGTTGCAGAATGAAATTTCTTCAAGTATGTGGTTTTGTTTTACAGCATATTAAAACAGATGGTTGTTGGGTATCCATAATTGCAAGTATTGAATCTGGATATAACAGAGATGAATTTCAATTACCACCTAGAAAATTTCTAGACCTTTGGATGACTTAGCTGATTTTCCACCTTTCTTCACCTTTGGTTTTGAATCCACAGTAAAATAAATGCAATCAACATATAGAAATGAAAGGATTAACGTATGGTGTTACCTTTATTGGCTTATTAATTGCTTAGATGAGGAGTTTTGATGAAGAATAAGTGACATATCTATTGTCTAGGGGGGATGGAGCGTATTTCGACATTTAACATGAAATCCTTATTGGGATTCATGTTATGAGATTAATGATTATAATGAGGAAGATATAAATTTAATGTGTTTATACTTGTTAGTCTTTTCACAATGTGAGAATGGAAATGTAGATAGTGGTATTATGATATTGGATTATGGTGAGTACAGTTTCTAATCGTCCTGCTTTCTACTTAGGGATCTAATTTCATTGTTAGTTTGCGCTATTGTGGAACCTGGTGCATAAGTGTTTGTTAAAATACAAAATCTTCTAGATATTATTATGCGAATATATTTTGTATTTTTGAGTTATTATTATGTTAGCATTTGGTCTCTCTATGTACTGGTATATCTATTAAAGGGTAGATACAACTCCAAATTAAGAAGATTTACACCACAATACAATATTCAGAGTGACAAATAATAGACACTGGTACACGACATGATGATAATTTTTTATACTGTATTTTATTGATTTTTATAGCATAAGCTAATCAAGTGCTGACTTAGGTTGTCCTAGTGAAATGTTGGAGCATTCCATCTTAAGTTTTGTTGCTTCTTTGTCACTGTTAATCTGTTATTATGGGTTGTTACCTTGTGCTCATCTTTGGGGTGGGTGGTAGTTCCAAATTACCTACGATTGAAATATAGAGTTATTAAAAGCCTTTTGTTGTACACCATATCTTGCTTGTGTTTCTTTTTCCTCTTCTTAAATACTCCTAGCATATGACCCAATCGATTTTTGAAGTTAGTCCGGTTGAATAATATGTAACATAATCTAAGCCCAAATTTAATTTTCTTAATGTCTTTAAGTGTCATAAGGTCTTAGTTATTTTATTTGTTGAGGATTTGTTAACTTGCTTATGCCTACTAGTACTTTAGAAATTCAGAAGTTCATCCTTATACAACTGCTTGTTTTCTGATTATAGATTGTTGGGGAAGTGTTGTCAAAGCAAATAATTATCCATGTTCTAGTTTAACATGTCAGGAAGCATTGTTTGTGCTAAAAATTAAGAGTTATGTTTGCATAGGTCCTTGATATATCCTGCTAACCTTTTCTGTTTTTTGTTATATGAATGGAAACTAATTATGCCATCTCTTATTGTCTTTTTAAATCTAGAAATATAATTATTACAAAATTGGCCAAAGAGAGACCTCAAACAAGAGACCATTTAATTAAATATGTGGTCTCTTGGTTTCAAGAGACCCAATATTTCAAATGAATGGTCTTTTTTTTTTTAATCACATAAATAAATAAAGAGAGAGACCCTTTATATAAGATAAGTGGTCTCTTCTTTTATTAATTAATAAAATAAATAAAAGAGAGGTCATTTATTTAGGAGAAGTGGCCTCTCCTTTTTTTTAATTAAATAAATATATAACGAGGGGGACCATCTATTTTAAAGAAGTGGTCTCTCATTTTTTTTAATTACTTATTAAATAAAAAAAAGACCATTTATTTAAGAGATATGGTCTCTCCTTCTTTGTTTGGATAGCAAAGAAGGAAGGAAAAGAAAAGGAGGAAAAATAGAGGAAGGGAAGGGAAAAGAAAGGGAGGGGGAGGTGAGCTCCATTTTCCCTCCAAATCTCTCCAATTTTGGAGAGATTACGGTTATTAAAGAGAGAGGGAAAATGAATCCCTCCCCCTCCTTCCCCTTCCTTCCCCCAATCTTTTACCCAAACAAGAGATTTTGTCCCCTTCCATTTCTCTTCTCTTCTTTTCCTTCCATTTCTTCCTATCCAAACAAAGTATCTATACTATATACTAAAGTAATCACCGGAGGGACACTTGGCATGATTTTATCAAAAAATTTCCCTCCGAAAGGCTCTTCTTTTGTTTTAAAAGAAAATGTTTATTAAAAAAAAAATTAAAGTAAACATTATTAAATTTAAATTAAAAAAAGTGTTACATAAATCATTTAATTTCAATTAACTCTATTTCAATTGACTATTATTATATCATGCTTTATAAATCCGTGTATTGTACGGGGACAAAACTAGTAAATTAATTAAATAAACCCTTCTTTTTCTCTTTTCCCCCTTTCACAATTAAAAAACAAGCAAACCTCATCTGTCTGTTGTTCTCGCTTGCTCCTCCTGTCTCTTTCTCTCTTTAACTCTTCTCTCTTGATTGGGTTTTCACCGCCACCACAGCACCACAACACCTTCCACCGCCAGCCCACGCCATGCATCTCTCAATTTCTTTTCTTTCCCCATTCTTCTCGAATCCCCTGTCTTAAAAGGCGATGATGGAGACAGTGGTAGCGATTTGTTTACTTTTTTTACCAAACTTCTCGAATCCCCTGTCTTAATTAGACTTGACAGTGGTAGAAAAATACCAAACAGGGCCCTAGTTTTTACAAATTTGCTCTGGAATTGCATCAGACTTGACTAAAATTCTTGGATTTCTGATTGATTTCATTTGGGGTGATGATTAAGGGGTTTCTTTATTTTAATGGCTAAATTATGTTCAATTTTATCAGTGTAATTTATAGATAAGGTTTCAATTAGATTAGATGAGAAGAACCCCCATAAATGACTTGCAGCAAGAAAGTCAATATTTTTAGTTCTCTTATTTCAATTTTAAAAACTTGGTGCAATATTACCTTGATGAGGTTGCCTTCTTCTTATTTCCTTATTGGATTAGGGTGTTGTTTTGGGTGAAAACAATGGGACCTTGCCGAAGGTCCGCTGAAACGGAGAAGACTGGATTCGGTCCAAGTTATGTTGGGCCGAAGGTTTCCTGCACAGTAAACACACGTAAACTAGCCTCGGGGGTGTTGCCGAGGAAGGCCCCTCCGATGCTAAAGTCAGTACAATGTGTAGAAAGAGAACACTATGCAAGAGAATTTGTTGCTTGAGGCTTTGCTTGAATATATGAGAATATATGAGAATCTATGAGAATATATGAATGAATCTATGAGAATATATGAATGAATCTATGAGAATATATGAATGAATGTGTATATCTGAATATTGATGGCTTTTATACCTCTTCATACATGGAGAAGTTGGGCCTTAGCCCAATTGGCTTGCTTTGAGGGCTGACCTTTGACTTTAGCACAATTGGAGAGTTGAACCTTGACCTTGGGCTTTTAATTGGATCATTTAATGCCTAGGCCCAATTGGACTAAATTGGACCCAAACAACTTGCCCCCCAGACTTGATTTGGAAGGATGACGGGTCGGGTTTGATTTAATTCAGAAAAGGAGGGAAGTAAATGATTTAATTAATCCAAAAATTTGAATTTAAACCGTAATTAATGAGATAACAACGGTTAAGGCGGATGATTGTGGAAGTTGGACGGATAATGGGCAGTTTAATCACAAGGTCGTGTGTTTAACGGTTACTTAGTGGGGTATTTAAGAGAAATTGAAACGCGGACTCCCCGTATTCCCATTTCTGGAGATATAATCAGAGGCGCGTCATTTATCCTCACCTATTCACCAACACAAACCCAGAATTCTCGAGAGAACCCAAGAACCCGCATCAAAACTTCGCAAATTCCCCGAGCATTAAGCTTAGAAACTGAGACTTGCTACTACGAACTCGTAAATCGGCAACTTTCTCTTCAGATTAAGGTAAATTCCTTGGATTTCAGTTTATTGTTCTTCGAATTCGAACTCCTTCCCTTTTTTTCGAATTTTTTCTTCGAAATAATCAATGGCAAGAGGAGTTAGAGGTAGAGCCCGTGCTCCAAGAAGAGCAAGGCCAATTCCCGATCCTAGGAACAGGATTGGGACCTGGAATGGACAAAGGCCAGAGTCTGACCCTGCTGAAGGGATTAGGGCGACTCCAATTTCCTCGGCTCCTCCTCAGAGAACGGAGGGGCCGAGCGCTTCTGGACGGGACGATGAAGTTCCCGCTGTCCTTTGGGATATCCTCCCCGGGTTTTTCAGAGTGGGAGAATGCCGAAGTAGCTTCGGCCGTGATAAAGAACCGCCCCTACTCATGGTGGGTGGAGAATGCCGAACAATATCGGTTTGCCGAGCAAATTGAGTTGCATTACGGCATTTTTGAAGCTGATGGGTATTGGTGCCGAATGCCCGTGGCATCCGATAGAATCCATCGTCCACCCCCGGGGTATGTGGGGGTGTACACAAGACAGCTTCAGTATGGGCTGAGGTTCCCTTTGGACGTATTCGTCCGAGACTTGCTGATCCATTACAATATCTCCCTATGTCAGTTAACTCCCACCAGCATCCGAAGGGTGATGACATACTTATGGGTCTTCAAGTTCTTCAAGTATGTGCCGAACCTGCACTGCTTCAAAAAGCTTCATCGGCTAGTGCCAAATATTCAAAGTGGGCACGGAAGCCATGGTTCTGGGTGGTACCGGATTGAGTCTCGGCCCCAGTACCTAACCATGTGGCCGAACGACTCTTCAGACAAGGACTGGAGAGGTCAATGGATTTGGGTTAGGGCACCCACGGATCCGGGCCACCCTTGCGTCTTCAGCGCTCCCCGGTACCTTGCTGAGCCTGATCCCCACATGGGAAGTCTAGGTCCCGCCGCAGATAACGGGCCGGATCCGAACCTTGATCAACAATATATCTTCGGCAAGCTGCCGAACCGGGGGGGGGGGGGGGGCAGCGGCCGAATGCAGCATATCCCGGAGACTTGGCTCCCCGATATGCATTATGTTTTCCAAGAGAACATGCTAGCAGCTGTTGGCCTCAGCCGAAAGTTTAAGGATGGTAAGCTTCTTCGGCTGGGGCCGAGGCTTTTTAATTATCTCTTTTTCTTCTCTCACTTCGCTTTTTTATGCTGTGCCAACCTAACTGAACTGACCTTTCCCCTTTTCTTTTTTAGAGCGGGACGAGACCAACGTTGGCATTAACTACGCTCGTCTTGGTGTCAACCGAGAACGAGTTGTAACTGATTGGGCCCCGTCTATCACTGAACCGAGGCAAAGGGAAGTTCATCTAGACTCTTCCCACTTCCAAATTGAGGTTGTTGCTCTGTATCAGAGGCAGAAGCCTTGGTGGAAGAAGAGAGACCCCTGGTTTCAGCTGCTGGACGAAGAAGCTGAAGCTGCCCGTACAGCCGAAGAGGTTGCAAGGGTTCTCGAAACTTGCAAAGGAGGAGAAGGGTCCACCAGAGCTGCTGAAGAAGAAGCTGCAGCTAGGGCAGCTGAAGAAGACGAGGCTTTGCTGAAGACCTCGGTGAGCTTTCAGACTTAATTTTGTCTTTCTTTTTTATTTTTTTTTTTTTTTTTTTGTACTCACATTCTTCCTCCCCCTTGTCTGTTACAGTCTGAAGAGAGTAACAGACACAGAGAAGGGAAAGCCCCTGCTCGTCCCGAAGACCAAATACAAGAAGAGTCTTCAAACTTAGACATGGACGAGCAGCCCCTTCAGAAAAGGCGCCGAAGAATGACCATCATCGACCCTCATGACTTTCAGCGGAGGCCGATGACCATCGGCGTTGAAATAAGGGAACCCGAGGAAGGCAATGGATCGCCGAGGGTTCCCCGGCCACCACCCCAATCACCTCAAAAGACCCCTCCGCCACCTCCTGAGATGGAGGTGGATCAGAGAACTCTCGAAACTAAGGGAGGGGTCCAAGAAGAAATTCAGGAGAGTGCTGCTGAGCACAAAAATAAGGACGCCGTGATGCCCAGTGCTGAGGGTTTCACGGCAGACATTGCCAGAGTGGTTGAGGCTTTCGTCCTCACCCCTGAAGAAGAAGAAGTCATAATAATTGACTCTTCTGAGAAGGATGATGCTGAGCCATCCAAAGCTAAAGAAGCTCCATCGTCATCCTTTCCTTCCTTCCAGACTCTGCAATCTGGAGAAATGGGTTTCTCGGCCCCCCGAATTCCAATCCCAGATCACATCTGGGACCTCATATGGGGTCAGAACCGAGAAGATGCTGCAGCCTACTTCGGCGATTTTGCTGGCATGTTCGAAGTAGATAGGGCAAGAATCTGGTCGCTGAAGGCCACTGTTGGGATGGGCGAATCCAGCAGATCAGTTCCTGACCAAGCCAGATCTAACCAACTGCTGATGATGCAGGTGATTTTCCTTGCATTTATTTCCTCTAAAAATCAGCTCTATTTTTATTATTATTTTTTTTTAACTTGTGCTCCTGTTTTCAGTTCGTGCACAATTAGACTCTCACTGTAGAGCTGATAGATACCCTACAAGATAGGATAGACGATGTCGAGCACGACAAGAAGGTAGCCGAAGAGGAGTTGAAGCTTGCTAAGCTGAAGCAAGCAGCAGCTGAAGAGAAGCAGCAGAAGGGTGAGGAATACGAGAAAAAAGCTGCTGAAGCCCTCAAAACCTTCTGCGACGCTATGGAGAAGGAAGTTTTTCCCCCATTGATGTAAGGGGAAAAATTCCTCCAAGAGCACATGGGAGTGGACGTCCCCAAATTCAAGGCTACCATTGAGAGCCGAATCCAGGAAGGGGCTGCTGCACAAGCTGAAGTGCAGCAACGGCTAGAAGCTCTTGAAGCCAGCAGAATGGCTGCTGAAGAGCTGCTCCAGGCCAGGGATGTCCAACTCTCAGAGGCTGCTGCTGCTGCTAAAGCTCAGAAAGCTAAGCTCCAAGAGGCTGAGGATCTGCTGATGGCCAAAAAGGAAGAAGTGGCCCAGGCTCAGACAGAGGCTTCCCAAGTTCAGCAGGAGCTGAATGAGCTGAAAGGTTTCTCCTCCAAGCTCGCCGATGAGCTGAAGAAATCCAAGGAAGACTTGGAGGAGACCCAGAAGAAGTTGGCTGATGCTGAGGCTCTACTCAAAGTCCGTGTCTATACCCAGGAAGAATATGAGATGGGTTTCAGAAACGGGTTCAGAGTATGCCGAAGAGTCTGCCTTCATGCTGAGCCGAAGGTGGACTGGTCCAAATGTGCTGAATGGGTCCAGAATCCCGAAGACCCTCATATGAAGTATGCAACTCCAGTCGAAGCTGAAATTCTTAAGGCTGAGGAAGCCGAAGAAGAAGCTGAGAGAATGGAGTTGGAGGCTGAACAGAGGGAAAGGGGGGCTCGGCAGAGTGCAAAGCCTGCTTCTTCTGCAGCTGGGGTTGAGGCCACCATGGGGCTCAACAATGCTGATCAGTCTGATCCTCGGGCTGAAGCATAGGAACTCGGGCAGTCGTCTTCAGAATCTTGCGGTTCATCATGCGCTTAACTTTAGACTTGTCGCTTTCTGAATTTTTTGCCTTGTTTTTTGCTTCAGCTTGCCTTGTCGTACAAAACAGTTTAATTTTTTGCTTTTGTACGTATTTCGGCAGCTGTTATTTTCCGCTTGTGGGCGGCTGCCAATATAGTTTATTTGAACTTGTAGCTCAATTTCTGAGCATAAATTATTAATTTGATGCTCTTTTCTTCAGCTGCTTTGTTTTTGAATGCTTTACTGTTTCTTCAATTCTGCCGAACATACTTGCACTAATAGTGCTTCTTGCCCCCCCAGAAATTGAAGTATGGCTTCAGCTGAATAAACAATTTCTTCACTTCTTAAAAATGGGTATCCGAAACACAGGGCCAACTGAAGGCAATGCTTCTGGGATACAAGTCTTACTGAAGATTGACTTCAGCTGAAAGACTAGAGTTCTTTTTTTTTTAAAAAAAATGGATATCCGAAACACAGGGCCAACTGAAGGCAATGCTTCGGTTAATAGCTTTCTGGGATACAAGGCTCAGTTAAGGCAATATCCCAGAATTGTCCATGGACTCATGACTTTGGAGAACAAGTCTTACTGAAGTTGGACTTCAGCTGAAAGACCAGTGTTCTTTAAAAAATGGATACCCGAAACATAGGGCCAACTTAAGGCAATGTTTCGGATAATGGCTCTCTGGGATACAAGGCTCAGTTAAGGCAATATCCCAAAATTGTCCATGGACTCATGTCTTTGGAGAACAAGTCTTACTGAAGTTGGACTTCAGCTAAAAGACCAGTGTTCTTTAAAAAGACAAGTTTTGTCAGCAATCTGAAACCCAGTTACCCGAAGGCGAAGGTTTCAGACGAGGCTGATTAAACAATTTTCAACTGTTGCTGTTATCCTTGATTTTCTGTCTATCTTTGAAAAATGGATACCCGAAACACAGGGCCAACTTAAGGCAATGTTTCGGATAATGGCTCTCTGGGATACAAGGCTCAGTTAAGGCAATATCCTAGAATTGTCCATGGACTCATGTCTTTGGAGAACAAGTCTTACTGAAGTTTGACTTCAGCTGAAAGACCAGTGTTCTTTAAAAAGACAAGTTTTGTCAGCAATCTGAAACCCAGTTACCCGAAGGCGAAGGTTTCAGACGAGGCTGAATAAAAAACCCTTAAAGAGTAGATAGAACGAAGAAAACTTTGAAAGGATAAAAAGTTGTAAACATTTATATAAATGGCGGCTCCAAGGCCTTTCATTAGTTCAAAATGTACTTACAAAGATTGTTCTGCCCCGAAGGGTTTACACATGATATTTTTTCAGTACATCAGCGTTCCAGTGATTTTTCGACTCAGTTCCATCCAACTGCCGAAGTCGGTATGTCCCTGGCTGAAGCTCATCATAGATTTCATAAGGTCCTTCCCATGCAGCTGAGAGTTTCCCATGGATTCGGCCTTTCTGAACTGCAGCAGCATTCCGAAGGACAAGGTCTCCAATTTTGAGAGGCCTTGCATGGACCCTTCGGTTATAAAATTTGCTGATTCTCTGCTTATAAGCGGCCATTCTGTCTCGGGCTGAGTCTCTTACTTCGTCAAGGAAATCGAGAGATTCCCTCATCAGTTGCTCATTCTCAGCCGAGAAGTGGTGCACTCGTAGGCTCTCAGAGCCAATTTCCACTGGAAGGACGGCTTCAGCACCATACACCAGTTCAAAAGGTGAATAGCCCGTTGCCTCTTTTTCAGTTGTCCGAAGGGACCAAAGGGTTCATGGGAGCTCCTCCAGCCACTTGGACTTTTGATCTTCCACCCTCTTCTTGAGGGCATTTAAGATCTGTTTATTTGCAGCTTCGGCTTGTCCGTTACTTTGCGGGTGGCATACCGCTGAATATGCCAGTTTGATGCCGAACTGATCTGTATACCGCTTCAGCGGTAAGTTATCAAATTGCCTCCCATGATTGAAGACAAATACTCTCGGGATGCCAAAGCGAGTGATGATATTCTGCCAGATAAATTTTCTGACAGTTTGCTCTGTAATGTTCGAGGCTGCTTCGGCCTCGATCCATTTACTGAAGTAGTCAACTCCAACTATCAGCCATTTTTTCTGGTACACAGCCTCTGGAAATGGTCCCAGTATATCCAGTCCCCATTGGGCAAACGGGAGTGGATTAAGGATCGGCTGAAGATCCCTTGCTGGCTGATGGATAACTGGAGCGTATTTTTGACATTTTTCGCATTTCCAAACCAGCTCCTTAGCATCTGCGATCATGGTGGGCCAGTAATATCCAGCCCTCAATGCCTTGTGGGCTAAGGTTCTTCCCCCAATGTGGTTCCCACAGATGCCGAGGTGAATCTCCCCTAGGATATAATCTGCATCTGTTGGTCCCACGCATTTCAGCAATGGGGCTGAGAAGGACTTTTTCAGAAGTTCCCCCCTGAAGACAATGAACCTAGAGCTGGTTCTCTTCATCTTGGAGGCCAAAGCTTTATCTTCGGGAGTTTCTCCCCGAAGCTTGAAAGCTAGGATGGGGTCCATCCAACTAGGCTCTGGGTCAGCGCAGCACACTTCAGGTGCTTCGTCGACACTTCTCTCTCGACGCACTTCTACATATACAGATCTGTTCAGCTCGGTAAGAGATGAACTGGCAAGTTTGGAGAGTGCATCGGCTTGAGTATTCTGACCCTTTGGGATCAGCTGAACCTCAAAAGTTTTCAGCTCTGCAATGACTGACTTGATCTTGGAAAGATAAGCTATCATGGAGGGCTCTTTGGCCTCGTAGCTGCCACTGATCTGATATGCAACTAGCTGAGAGTCTGTTTTTAGGCAGACATGATCGGCTTCCAGGGAGATGCACAATTCTAGGCCGGCGATTGCTGCCTCATACTCGGCTTCATTGTTCGAGGCCTTAAAAAAAAACTTTAGTGCATACTCAAAGGATTTGCCTTCGGGAGAAGTTATCACTACTCCTGCCCCCGAACCGTTTTCGGTGGAAGATCCATCCGTAAACACGGTCCAGACTTTCTTTTCACTGTCTAGCGCTTCTTGGTATGAGCATTCGGCCAAGAAATCCGCTAGAGCCTGTGCCTTAATGGCAGCCCTCGGACGGTAGCTGATGCTGAATTCGGTGAGCTCAAAAGCCCACTTGGCTAGCCTACCAGATTTTTCAACCTTGCCGAGAACTTTTTCCAACGGCTGATCAGTTAAGACAACTATCTGATGGCAATCAAAATAGGGCCTCAGCTTCCGAGCAGCTACTACTACCGCGAAAGCGACTTTCTCGAGTAGAGGGTAGCGAGTCTCAGCATCCGTCAGTGTATGACTGACGAAGTAGATCGGTTGCTGACTTTTACTTTCTTCCTTCAGCAATACTGCGCTGATGGTGGCCGGGCTAACGGCGACATACAGGTACAAAGTTTCTCCTTCAGCTGGGCTAGCCAGCGTTGGGAGTTGAGTCAGATGCTCCCGAAGCTGCTTAAAGGCGTCTTTCTGCTCTTCCTCCCAAACGAGCTATTTTGTTTTCGGGAGTTTCAGGGCTTTGAAGAAAGGTAACCCCTTATCCGAAGCTCTAGAAATGAACCTCGAGAGGGCTGCCATTCTTCCGGTGAGCCGCTGAACATCCCGCTTCGTTTTCGGCTCAGGAAGGTCGAGCGCCGCTTTGACTTTGGAGGGATTGGCATCAATCCCCCTTTTGCTGACCATGAACCTTAGGAATTTCCCTGACTTCACGCCGAAGACACACTTCTTCGGATTCAGCTTCATTTGATGCTTTCTCAAGGTGGCGAAAGTTTCAGCCAGGTCCTTTACATGGTCCTCAGGTTTTTTTCTTTTGACGATCGAATCGTCGACATAGACTTCCATGTTTCGGCCCTTTTGATCGGCAAAAACTTGATCCACCAGCCTTTGATAGGTTGCCCCCGCATTTTTCAATCCGAAGGGCATCATTTTGTAATTGTACACCCCAGCGTTCGTGACGAATGCTGTTTTTGCTCGATCGTTGGGGTGCATGAAGATCTGATGATACCCCGAGAATGCGTCCATGAAACTAAGCAAGGCATGGCCACTTGTCGAATCGACTAGCTGATCGATCCTCGGCAAGGGATAGAAATCCTTCGGACAAGCCTTATTTAGGCCCGTGAAGTCAACGCACATCCTCCAGGTACCATTGGGCTTCTGAACCATCACCACATTTGCCAGCCATTCTGGATATTGGCAAGGTTCGATGAATCCTGCCTCCAGCAATTTTTTGACCTCGGCTGCGATGTCTCGGTTCTTATTAGCGGAGTAATTCCGCTTCTTTTGCTTAACTGGTCGACACGTTGGGTCAACATTAAGCTTATGGGAGATGAGGTCTGAACTTATCCCGGGCATATCAGCTGCCGAGAAAGCAAACACATCTCTTTTGTCCCGAAGGAGCTGAATAAGTTCACAACGGGTGTTCGGATCAAGGTCCATCCCAATTGTTACACATTTCTCAACGTCTCCTTCGGCCAACTCAACTGTTTCAGTCTGTTGGTCCATGTCCATTGCTGATGGACTGGACTCTTCATAATCTGGCCTGCTGCCAATGTCAGCAGGTGTCCCAGTCTTTTTGTTCTTCGGCTGGCTCTCTGAGTCTTGCGGCTCAGCTGAAGAGCTAGCCTTTTCCCTTTCGGGCCCTTTACCTCTGGGTTCAGATCCTTGAGCCGAAGCACTTAGGCCTTTCGGCTTTTTTGTGCTTGGCTCTCTTTCTTTTTCTTTCTCCTCCTCATCCTTGTCGTCATCTGGGCGACTACTGGATGGCTTGAGGTAGTTGCACCTTCGGGCGTCCTTTTGGTTTCCCTGTATCCTTTCGAGGAAGCCGGCGTCTGAGACGTAAATCATCAGCTGATGATAAGTTGAGACGACCCCTTGGATCTCATGAATTATGGGTCTCCCCAAAATCACGTTGTACACTAAAGGAGCGTCAATGACCAAAAATTCAATCATGACGTTCCTGGCTGCCTCATCGCAGCCGATGGTGACAGGAAGTGTCACCTTCCCATCTGGATAAGTTGAAGCCCCGTTGAACCCGGATACCGGGTAGGGTACCGGCGTAAGGTGCTTGGGCTTCAGCTTGATTTGATTGTAGGCCTTTCGGAACAGAATGTTTGCTCCGCTGCCACCGTCAACAAGGACCTTACTCACGTCGTGGTTGGCCACCGTGGCGATGATCACCAACGGATCCTCGTGAGGGAACGCTATCCCCTGGCAGTCGGCGGCTGTGAACGTCATGTTCGGCACCGGCGACTGGGGAGATTGAATGTCAGCGTTATTCACCTGGTGAGTCAAAGCTCTAAGGTTTCGCTTGTGCTCCTTCCGATAGTATATTCCTCCCGAGATAACATTGATTGGAGGGAATTTCCCCTCCGGCTTTTTACTGTTCTTCCGGGGGAAGTCGAGGTCTTGCCGAGAGTCCTTTGCTGACTTCTCGGATTCTTTTTTCTCGCGGTGATCCGCGATGTATTTTTTCAAGTATCCCTTCCGGACCATGTCCTCTATCTGGTCCTTCAGTTGGATACACTCCTCAGTGTTGTGTCCCGAAGACTCGTGGAACTCGCACCACTGATTTTTATTTTTTCGCTGATACCACTCTGGGAGTGGTCTCGGCTTTCGGTAACTCTGCTCCTCCTTCGTCACGCTGTAAATTTTGGCGTGTGGAAGAGAGAGCGGAGTGTAGGACTCGTATCTGCCTGTGTATGAGGCAGATCTTTCCTTCTTTGGGTCGCTGGCCGAAGATTGCTCCGAGGCCTTTGACTTTCCCTTTGCCTTATGGCCTTGGCCTTCAGACAAGGGTATTTGTCTTTGTTTCCCTCCCCCAAATTGAGGTTGGGTTTTCGCTTTGTTCCATTCTTCGGCTCGGATGAACTTATCCGAGGCATTCAGAGCTTCCTCCAAGGTCTGCGGGGTATGCATGACCATGAAGTCTAGGAAATTTCCGGGCTGAAGGCCATTCTGCATTGCAAAAACGGCTAGCCCCTGGTCCAGTTGAGAGACGCTGGATGACTCGTTACTGAAACGGGTCAAATAGTCTCGGAGGCTTTCGGTTTCCCCCTGTTGTAGACTCATGAGTTCTACAGTAGTCTTCTCTCGGCGGTTTGCCGTGGAAAACTTGCTCCTGAACTTGGAGGGCAGATCATCCCACCCTGTTATGGAGCCTTGCTTTACTCCCTTGGAGATCCACGCTTGCGCGACCCCCTTGAGAATGGTTGGGAAATATTTGCACAAAGTCGCTTCGGATCTGGGGCAAAGATGCATATGAGTCTCATACGAGGCCACGTGATCCTTCGGATCCGAGGTCCCGTCATATGTGATGTGCGACGGTATTTTAACCGTGGGTACGCGCTCTTCCAGTATCCATTGCTCGAATGGTGAACTGGCGGGTAGCATAACGGCCTTGCCCTTGTTCCTGGCCGAAGGGACCGCGCTCCGCCCTCTTAGAGAGGTAGGAGTGGTTTTCGTCCATGGCTGGGAAGTCTGGGCCTCGGCTGCAGGGAACGAGAGGCGACTGCGCACACTCGGTTCCTTGCCGCCGAGTCGGTCGAGGACGCTTCGGCGAACCGTCTCAGGTTCTCGGTGAGTAGATTCTGGCCGAGAAGCTGAGCTACTGCTCTTATGCGTTTCTGGTCGTGAGGATGAGGATCCTTTTAAAAATTGAGGGTTCTTTTTTCCTCTCTTTTTCATTCTTCCAGGTATCCTCTTCCCACTCTTGCAGTTCCCGGAAGGAAGGAAGCTTCCCACCATCATGGTCTAACTTCCTCCGCTGATGCCAGGTATGCGGAGGAGTTCGATCACGAGGTGGTGGCATATTTTGTGCCCTCATCGCCTCCATGAGTACTGCCATCGCTCTTGCCACCTCTTCCGAGCTGGGCCCCGTCAAAGGGGTCCTCGTCCGAGTATGGGAATGAGGGCGCACAGTCGATGGTTGGCTTTGGGGCACTGAATGTGTCCTATGATCGGACTCACCCCTGCTAGACCGAGAGTGACTCGACCTATAATGAGAGTCATGAATTACGGGAGAAAGGGAATCCTCCTTGTATGATCCTCCCCCCGAGCTAGCACCCTTGGGAGAGTTCCGGTCCGGCGAGGGTGATAGTGTAGGGGTTTTAGGCTTTTCGCCCGCTCCTTGACGGAGGCCTTTGCTCTTGCGGTTCTTAGCCATTGCTACTAAGATAATTGCAAGATGATCTTGGTTAGAAATTTGGCTTAAAGATTTTTGAAAGTCATCCCCACAGACGGCGCCAAATTGTTTCGGGTGAAAACAATGGGACCTTGCCGAAGGTCCGCTGAAACGGAGAAAACTGGATTCGGTCCAAGTTATGTTGGGCCGAAGGTTTCCTGCACAGTAAACACACGTAAACTAGCCTCGGGGGTGTTGCCGAGGAAGGCCCCTCCGATGCTAAAGTCAGTACAATGTGTAGAAAGAGAACACTATGCAAGAGAATTTGTTGCTTGAGGCTTTGCTTGAATATATGAGAATCTATGAGAATATATGAATGAATCTATGAGAATATATGAATGAATGTGTATATCTGAATATTGATGGCTTTTATACCTCTTCATACATGGAGAAGTTGGGCCTTAGCCCAATTGGCTTGCTTTGAGGGCTGACGTTTGACTTTAGCACAATTGGAGAGTTGAACCTTGACCTTGGGCTTTTAATTGGATCATTTAATGCCTAGGCCCAATTGGACTAAATTGGACCCAAACAGGTGTGATTTAGTTAAATAAACTGGTTTTTTCTGAATTTTGCTAAGCCTGCGTCAAAGAATCCGATTGTTTGAGATATATGCAGTTAGATTGTCTCCAATGTTTGACATCAGAATTTTGTAATTTGTATTATATAAGAGGCATATGTTGGGTTCTTGAGCAACAAAACACTAAATCACTAGATGTTGCTGTAAATTAAAGGATATATGCAGTTAGACCTTGCTAGTTTTCCGATATAGAGTTCAAAAGTTCATTAGCTAAATTATGGGATGCTACTTCTGCTTTCTTAAATTTTGAGTGTTAAATTTTGATTTTAGTTTTGGGTTAGTGTAATTTTAAGTTTCAAGTTTGTGTATATAAATATTTTTTTGATAATTGTGAGCTAATTTTTAATCACTTTTAAAAAGTTTCGGGATAAGATGTGAAGATTAATTTGCTTGTTGAAATATTTGGTTGGAGTGAGGTTGCTACGTAAGATATTAGAAGGCCTTGGTTATAGCTTTAATGAGTATTTTTTAAAGTACGAAGTATGAGTTTCGTGTAAATTTTGATAGAATATTGATTGTACTCAAATAATTTGTATTAATGAGTTTTTGGGATTGGTTTTGTATAAACTAAGTGTATAATTTTCGTATTAATGAATTGTATTTTTGTTTTATTGAAATCATTTACGGAGAAAATATTAAAATACAAATAATTTTTTTTAAAAAAAAAAAAAAAAGAAGAAAGAGGCCATTTATTTAAAATAGGTGGTCTCACTTTTTGAAAAAGTGAAACCACCTATTTGAAATAGGTGGTCTTAGTTTTTGGAAAACTTAGACCATCTATTTCAAATAGGTGATCTCAAATTTTCAAAAATTGAGACCATCTTAAATGAGTGGTCTTAGTTTCTAAAACAAGAGACCACTTTTGATGAAGTGGTCTCTTAGGTCAAAGAGACCTGTGAGCTAGAGACCACCCCTAAGGTAGTCTCTTTGGCCACTTTGATATGGTCTCTTTGGCCACTTTGATATGGTCTCTTTGGCCAATTTTGTAGTAGGTAAACGAGACTTATAAGATTGTGTTATAATAGGGCTTGGATGATATGTTGACTTACGATATGTGCAGCTTGGATGGTTTGAGTTATAGTTGGCTTCTTATATGTTTGGCTGACTGATGATTTTACTCCCTGATTATGTATTATTTAAATAAATGGTTTTTGCTGCTTAAGTATTCTATGTACAACTACTTGTCAATTTGACTTTATCCGTGCAATATTTTGCTTAAATAAGTTTTAAATGGCATTATAATAAATAAAGCTTAAATGAAAATAAGGATATTTTGGATTTTAACACCTGACAAAAGGCTGAAAATGGTTTTTAACACCCCCCAAAAAAAAACTTTTATTTTAACACCTCCCAAAAATATAAAAGTTGGAAGTTAACACCAGTTAACGATTTCCGTCACGGAAATTTAACGTGGGTCCCATAAATTGGCTTCAACTCTCCTTCGTTTTCAATTTTTTACGAAATCCACCTTCGTGGCTGCCATCCCATTTTTTCTTCTTATTCCTCCCTTCATCTTTTCTTCGTCTTCTTCCTCCCTTCATCTTCATGGCTGCCATCCCAAACTCTTTCCTTCGTTCTTGCCCACCCTCCCCTCAACTGCCACCCCTTCCCTCCCCCCTCCCTTTCCCCCACCCCTACGCTGCCAACCGAACCCACCCCCCTTCCCTTTCCCCGTTCTCGCAACCAAATCAGCTCCTCTCCAAATACCAGCCCACAATCGCAACCCCTGCAGCCACCTCCTCACTCAAACCGCAAAAAATCAATTCCCAACATCAATTCCCGAAATCAGAGCAAATCGCAGATCCATCGAACCTCGTCTAGAAATCAATTTAAGTTTGCCGAAAAAAGTTACGGTGTGGTGGTTTAGGGGTTAGGGTGGCCGAAAAGGTTAAGGTGGCTTAAATAGGTTTTAAATGGAATTACAATAATAAGAGCTTAAATGAAAATAATTATTATAAAGGAAGGAATACTCTACTTAAAAAAAGCAAACAAGCATGTTCTGGTACTGGTGAATGTGGTGGTCTTATGTCTTTCATCTTCATACAGGATTTGCCTGCAATGATTGTAGTTGAAGAATCGATATTGGCTGTGTAAGAAGCTATTCATTGTTCTTTAATCTCATTTAAGAAGTCTAAGAGACAGTGTATATACTAGTACAATGTTGCTTAATTCCACCTCAGGTTTGTTTGCATAGTCTTTGGTTTCAAATTTGGTTAAGCTGTTAAATAATCCAAGAAAATGTTAAAATATATACTTAAATGTTTATTTTAGAACCCGTACTTCTTTCACTAGTTGATTGCTTTGGGCTGATTTCTAAATATTGTATGTTGCTTTTATCTTAACTGCTTTATCATGTTAAGATAAATACATGTCAGGAGTCTCATGACAACTTTTAATTTTATGTTTTGAGTAAATAAATCTACTACACAAGGTTCGAGATTTTGGGGGATGGGTGGAAAAAGGTGGGGGGTTGTACTTTCCTTCTGTAATGAGTTATACATATTGAATGTTCTCAAAACTAATTGCATTTGTTGAATGAAATCTATGAAAAAGCATTTCGCATAAATAAATGAAATCATAAATGACCTAAACTTCAAAACATTTATTACTCATATTTACTTTAAGGGATGGCATGTTTAGTAACGGTTCTTGAACATTTTCTTTTATCAGCATAATGTATCTTATTCTATTTACGGAGTTAAATGGTTAGAGGCTTTAGGAACAATATGTGATAGAAGTATTGAACACAACTACACATACGTATTTGAATTATGTGACAATACTTATATTTGGAAAAAGGGTTGTGCCTTCTATTATAGATGAGTTATGCTTTTCAAGCATGTTGGAAAATTTTCTTTACCAATGGGAGTAGAGTGTTTGTATGATTATATCCATCCCAATTTGAGTCGAGCTAGTTGCTGAGGCTAAAACCATCGGTCTGATAGCTGACTATAGAGGAATTGGAGTAGCTGACGTGATATAATGTAATGACTAATGCTATTTTAGGATATATATTGTCTAATTTAAGGTAGCAGGAAGATAGGATGAGGTATAAAGATGTAGTTAACCTTTTGTTTAAGGTATACTTATTGTCTATTCCTTATAAGAGTTAATGTTCAAGGCTATACACAGATTCTGAATTGTTTAACTATGTCACTTTGTCTTGCTTTCTCTACACTAATGATGGTCCTTCTCTTAGTGATTTTGATATTTAGGGGTGTGTTTACACTAAAATAGCAGCTGCTCAACAATCAACATTATTAACAATAGGGGACTTTTACAAGGTAATCTAACTTCGATCTTGATTGCTAGATTGCTTGCCATTTTATGTAGTCTACCTAAGACCTGAGTTGATCTCTTAAAATTTGGATTTTGTTTGTAGTTTTTTTACGCTCCCCATCCGAAATTAATTGTGATAAACTATTTTAAGAAATTTATCAAAAAGATATAATACTTCTTGATATACTTGTTCTATTTAGCAATGATTCGTGATTTAATTTTCTTTAGCAATGGTTTATGATTCAGTTTTTTTTTAAAATAGCTACTCGAGATCGAAAGTAACTTCTGTTGTGTAATTAGGTTTTCATGATTGTAAACTAGTGATTTTTATCTATGTAGCATGTTTTTTAAGTTGTGTATAGAAAGAAAAAGTTATGATTGGAACAAGATACAAGGAACCCGAGCAATGACAAATATATATATATAAGAAATTTTAGCAATATATATATATTAAGCAGTAAAATAACAGAAACAATGATGAGTTATGGTTGATAAGCATGATGATGGCTAAGGAACCTTAAGGTATTCTCCAATTAGATGCAGAAGGAAATTTCGACAGGCTGTCCCATTAGAGACGGAGCATGTTCCCTAACAGGTACATGAGGTGACTCTAATGGGTATAGGAGGTGTTCCCTATCAGTTACCCACAAGGAGCCTCCTAACAGAAGCATGACATCAAGCTAAAGAGTGAAGCTTGGACTACAAAGTTAATAACAAGTTTCAATTTGGAACTTCGTCTGCGGTTCTAGAAGTGGAACGTTGCCCCAAGATCTAGAATACATCAAGAGTACAAGATTCCAGAGCAAGAGTTTCAGAGAAGCAACATGAAGACGGAGAAGTTGAAGTATATCGCTGTAGGATTCATGTAAGTATGTTGGACATAAAAGTTAGTCTGGCACAAGTCTATCAAAACCAAGGTGAACTCTAGACAGTTAATGAAATTAGAGTTACTGACTTGTCACGAACTCAGAGACTATTAGAGTTCCGGAACCTAATAGGAACTTAAGTCTGCACGTCGTTAAAAGTCAGTTTTAATGATATGTATATTTACCTAATACGTGCATATCTTCTAGGGATTTAGTTTTATAAAACAAAGATATTTATTTTCTAATAAATCCCTAAAAGATAAGTTATTTTTGGAAAATATTTTCAGCAAAAATAAGTTTTAAATAAAATCTGATTTTATGGTAAGTACATCTTTTGGAAAAAGATAAGCTAGTAAATTTGGAAAATATAAGTTTGAAATAAAATCTGATTTTATCGTAAATATATCTTATTATTATTGAAAGAATACATTCTTAACTAAAAGATATATTTTTGGAAAACTTAATTTTGGAAAATATCTTTTAAACATATCTTTTGATAAAACTTATCTTTTACGAAAAGAAGTATCTGGGTATTCACGAAGCTAAGTCATTCCTCTTGGTCAAAGTTCCACTACGTCAGGGTTTGGTTTCAATTCGTCCGGTCAGTTCCAGACAGATCTTGAGTGTCCATCATATTAGTTTTATCTCTTTATTCATTTATATGTATTTAGAGTTATTCTTTGTGATCTTGTTATGGGAAAGAGTTTGAGCGTTATATGTATTAGGGTGTGAGAGTTCATGAGGATTCTCATTATCATAATTGTATGAGTGCAATGTGTGAGCTTCTATGGTGAAGCCGAGTGAGCTTCTAGTGAGAGGGCGAGTGAATAGTACTCTAGGAGTGCTGTGTAAATCTAAGTCCGGGACTTAGGTTGGGTAGGATAGGGTCCCATCGAATAGCAAGTTCAGTAGAAATAAAGGTCTAATTGTAATAGGTTGTAACTAAGAGTGTTTGGTCTATTATAGTGGATTGGTTTGGTTTGAAATCCCTTAGAGGGTCGCGGTTTTACTTTTAGTTAGGCTCTGGATGATTTCCTCGTAAAATCCTCTTTGCGTTGTCTAAGTTCCTAACACCAATCAGTTTTGCATTCTGCAAAAGGTAGGCACTAGGAATATAAACATGCAAAATTACATAAAATTCATCATACTTTCGATCAACCAATACAAGTATGATTATCAATAAGATTCATTAGAAATTCAGATATAATCTATTCTCTATATTAATTCAATAAATGTAGCAAGTAAAACATCCAGCACACAAATGTAGGGGAGCAACAAAACATACATTCTTGTTGTTAGTACTTGTTTCGGGTGAAAACAATGGGACCTTGCCGAAGGTCCGCTGAAATGGAGAAGGCTGGATTCGGTCCAAGTTATGTTGGGCCGAGGATTTCCTGCACAGTAAACACACGTAAACTAGCCTCGGGGGTGTTGCCGAGGAAGGCCCCTCCGATGCTAAAGTCAGTACAATGTGTAAGAAGAAGACACTATGCAAGAGAGTTTGTTGCTTGAGGCTTTTATGGAATATTTCAGAATGTATGAATATACCTATGAATCTATGAATGAATCCGAATATGAATCCCCCTGAATGAATCAATATGATGGCTTTTATACCTCATCATTCATGGAGAGGTTGGGCCTTAGCCCAATTGGCTTGCTTTGTGGGCTGACCTTTGACTTTAGCACAATTGGAGAATTGAACCTTGACCTTGGGCTTTTAATTGGATCATTTAGTGCTTAGGCCCAATTGGACTAAATTGGACCCAAACAACTTGCCCCCCAGACCCGATTCGGAAGGATGACGGGTCGGGTTTGATTTAATTCAGAAAAGGAGGGAAGTAAATGATTTAATTAATCCAAAAATTTGAATTTAAACCGCAATTAATGAGATAACAACGATTAATGATTGTGGAAGTTGGACGGATAATGGGCAGTTTAATCACAAGATCATGTGTTTAACGGTTACTTAGTGGAGTATTTAAGAGAAATTAAAACGCAGACTCCTCGTATCCCGTACCTGGAGATATAAACAGAGGCGCGTCATCTCTCCTCACTTCTTCACCAACACAAACCCAGAATTCTCGAGAGAGAAACCAAGAACCCGCATCAAAACTTCGCAAATTCCCCGAGCATTAAGCTTAGAAACTGAGACTTGCCACTACGAACTCGTAAATCGGCAACTTTCGCTTCAGATTAAGGTAAATTCCTTTGATTTCAGTTTATTTTTCTTCGAATTCGAACTCCTTCCCCTTTTCTTTCGACTTTTTTCTTCGAAATAATCAATGGCAAGAGGAGTTAGAGGTAGAGCCCGTGCTCCAAGAAGAGCAAGGCCGATTCCCGATCCTAGGAACAGGATTGGGACCTGGAATGGTCAAAGGCCGGAGTCTGACCCTGCTGAAGGGATTAGGGCGACTCCCCTTTCCTCGGCTCCTCCTCAGAGAACGGAGGAGCCGAGCGCTTCTGGACGGGATGATGAAGTTCCCGCTGTCCTTTGGGATATCCTCCCCGGATTTTCAGAATGGGAGAATGCCGAAGTTGCTTCGGCCATGATAAAGAACCGCCCCTACCCATGGTGGGTGGAGAATGCCGATCAATATCGATTTGCCGAGCAAATTGAGTTGCATTACGACATTTTTGAAGCTGATGGATATTGGTGCCGAATGCCCTCGGCCTCTGATAGAATCCATCGTCCACCCCCGGGGTATGTGGGGGTGTACACAAGACAGCTTCAGTATGGGCTGAGGTTCCCTTTGGACGTATTCGTCCGAGACTTGCTGATCCATTACAACATCTCTCTATGTCAGTTAACTCCCACCAGCATCCGAAGGGTGATGACATACTTATGGGTCTGCAAGTTCTTCAAATACGTGCCGAACCTGCACTGCTTCAAAAAGCTCCATCGGCTAGTGCCAAATATTCAAAGTGGGCACGGAAGCCATGGTTCTGGGTGGTACCGGATTGAGTCCCGGCCCCAATACCTAACCATGTGGCCAAACGACTCTTCAGACAAGGACTGGAGAGGTCAATGGATTTGGGTTAGGGCACCCACAGATCCGGGCCACCCTTGTGTCTTCAGCGCTCCCCGGTACCTCGCTGAGCCTGATCCCGAAATGGGAAGTCTAGGTCCCCCCGCAGATAACGGGGCGGATCCGAACCTAGATCAGCAACATATCTTCGGCAAGCTGCCGAACCGGGGGGGCAGTGGCCGAATGCAGCATATCCCGGAGACTTGGCTCCCCGATACGCATTACGTTTTCCAAGAGAACGTGCTAGCAGCTATTGGCCTCAGCCGAAAGTTTAAGGATGGTAAGCTTCTTCGGCTGGGGCCGAGGCTTTTTAACTATCTCTTTTTCTTCTCTCGCTTCGCTTTTTTATGCTGTGCCAACCTATCTGAGCTAACCTTTCCCCTTTCCTTTTTTCAGAGCGGGACGAGACCAACGTTGGCATTAACTACGCTCGTCTTGGTGTCAACCGAGAACGAGTTGTAACTGAACGGGCCACGTCTATCACTGAGCCGAGGCATAGGGAAGTTCATCTAGACTCTTCCCACTTCCAAATTGAGGTTGTTGCTCTGTATCAGAGGCAGAAGCCTTGGTGGAAGAAGAGAGACCCCTGGTTTCAGCTGCTGGACGAAGAAGCTGAAGCTGCCCGCACAGCCGAAGAGGTTGCACGGGTTCTCGAAGCTTGCAAAGGAGGAGAAGGGTCCTCCAGAGCTGCTGAAGCCGAAGCTGCAGCTAGAGCAGCTGAAGAAGACGAGGCTTTGCTGAAGACCTCGGTGAGCTTTCAGACAACTTTTTCTTTTTTCTTTTCTTCTTCTTTTTTTTTTTTTTTTTTTACTCACATTCTTCTTCCCCCCTGTCTGTTACAGTCTGAAGAGAGTAACAGACACAGAGAAGGCAAAGCTCCTGCTCGTCCCGAAGACCAAATACAAGGAGAGTCTTCAGACTCAGATATGGACGAGCAGCCCCTTCTGAAAAGGCGCCGAAGGATGGCCATCATCGGCCCTCATGACTTTCAGCGGAGGCCGATGACCATCGGCGTCGCAATAAGGGAACCCGAGGAAGGCAACGGATCGCCGAGGGTTCCCCAATCACCTCAAAAGACCCCTCCGCCACCTCCTGAGATGGAGGTGGATCAGAGAACTCCCAAATCTAAGGGAGGGGTCCAAGAAGAAATTAAGAAGAGTGCTGCTGAGCACGAAAATAAGGATGCCGTGATGTCCAGTGCTGAGGGCTTCACGGCAGACATCGCAAGAGAGGTTGAGGCTTTCGTCCTCACCCCTGAAGAAGAGGAGGTCATAGTAATTGACTCCTCTGAGAAGGATGATGCTGAGCCATCCAAAGCTAATCAAGCTCCATCGTCATCCTTCCCTTCTTTCCAGACTCTGCAATCTGGAGAAATGGGTTTCTCGGCCCCCCGAATTCCAATCCCAGACCACATCTGGGACCTCATATGGGGTCAGAACCGAGAAGGAGCTGCAGCCTACTTCGGCGATTTTGCTGGCATGTCCGAAGTAGATAGGGCAAGGATCTGGTCGCTGAAGGCCACTGCTGGGATGGGCGAATCCAGCAGATCAGTTCCTGACCCAGCCAGGTCTAACCAACTGCTGATGATGCAGGTAATTTTCCTTGTCTTCATTTCCTCTGAAATTCAGCTCTATATATTTTTTTTATTTTTTATTTATTTATTTTTTTGTCTTCCTGTTTTCAGTTCGTGCACAATAAGACTCTCACTGTAGAGCTGATAAATACCCTACAAGATAGGGTAGACGCTGCTGTGCACAACAAAAAGGTGGCTGAAGAGGAATTAAAGCTTGCTAAGCTGAAGCAAGCAGCAGCTGAAGAGAAGCAGCAGAAGGGTGAGGAGTATGAGAAAAGAGCTGCTGAAGCCCTCAAAACCTTCTGCGACGCTATGGAGAAGGAAGTTTTTCCCCCACTGATGGAAGGGGAAAAATTCCTCCAGGAGCATATGGGAGTAGACGTCTCCAAATTCAAGGCTGCTGTTGAGAGCCGAATTCAGGAAGGAGCTGCTGCACAAGCTGAAGTGCAGCAACGTCTAGAGGCTCTTGAAGCCAGCCGAATGGCTGCTGAAGAGCTGCTCCTGGCCAAAGATGTCCAACTCTCAGAGGCTGCTGCTGCTGCCGAAGCCCAAAGAGCTAAGCTCCAAGAGGCTGAGGATCTGCTGATGGCCAAAAAGGAAGAAGTGGCCCAGGCTCAGACAGAGGCTTCCCAAGTTCAGCAGGAGCTGAATGAGCTGAAAGGTTCCTCCTCCAAGCTCGCTGATGAGCTGAAGAAATCCAAGGAAGACTTGGAGGAGACCCAGAAGAAGCTGGCTGATGCTGAGGCTCTACTCAAAGTCCGTGTCTATACCCAAGAGGAATATGAGATGGGTTTCAGAAACGGGTTCCGAGTATGCCGAAGAGTCTGCCTTCATGCTGAACCGAAGCTGGACTGGTCTAAATGTGCTGAGTGGGTCCAGAATCCCGAAGACCCTCATATGAAGTATGCAACTCCAGCCGAAGCTGAAATCCTTAAGGCTGAGGAAGCCGAGGAGGAAGCCGAGAGAATGGAGTTGGAAGCTGAACAGAGGGAAGGGGAGGCTCGGCAGAGTGCAAAGCCCGCTTCTTCTGCTGCTGGGGCTGAGGCCACCATGGGGCTCAACGCTGATCAGTCTGATCCTCAGGCTGAAGCATAGGAACTCGGGCAGTCGTCTTCAGAATCTTGCGGTTCATCATGTGCTTAACTTTAGACTTGCCGCTTTCTGAATTTTTTGCCTTGTTTTTTGCTTCAGCTTGCCTTGTCGTACAACAGTTTACTTTTTTTTGCTTATGTACGTATTTCGGCAGCTGTTATTTTCCGCTTGTGGGCGGCTGCCGATACTGTTAAATTGAACTTGTAGCTCAATTTTTGAGCATGAATTATATATCTGATGCTCTTTTCTTCAGTTGCTTTGTTTTCGAATGCTTTACTGTTTCTGTTTCTTCAATTCTGCCGTACATACTTGCACTGAGAGTGCTTCTTGCCCCCCAGAAATTGAAGTATGACTTCAGCTGAATAAGCAATTTCTTCACTTCTTCAAAATGGGTATCCGAAACACAGGGCCAACTGAAGGCAATGCTTCTGGAATACAAGTCTTACTGAAGATTGACTTCATCTGAAAGTTGGATATCCGAAACACAGGGCCAACTGAAGGCAATGCTTCGGATATTAGCTTTCTGGGATACAAGGCTCAGTTAAGGCAATATCCCAGAATTGTCCATGGACTAATGTCTTTGGAGAACAAGTCTTACTAAAGTTTGACTTCAGCTGAAAGACCAGTGTTCTTTAAAAAAGACGCATATCCGAAACACAGGGCCAACTTAAGGCAATGTTTCGGATAATGGCTCTCTGGGATACAAGGCTCAGTTAAGGCAATATCCCAGAATTGTCCATGGACTAATGTCTTTGGAGAACAAGTCTTACTGAAGTTTGACTTCAGCTGAAAGACCAGTGTTCTTTAAAAAGACGAGTTTTGTCAGCAATCTGAAACCCAGTTACCCGAAGGCGAAGGTTTCAGACGAGGCTGAATAAAAAATTTTCAACTGTTGCTGTTATCCTTGATTTTCTGTCTATCTTTGAAAAATGGATACCCGAAACACAGGGCCAACTTAAGGCAATGTTTCGGATAATGTCTCTCTGGGATACAAGGCTCAGTTAAGGCAATATCCCAGAATTGTCCATGGACTAATGTCTTTGGAGAACAAGTCTTACTGAAGTTTGACTTCAGCTGAAAGACCAGTGTTCTTTAAAAAGACGAGTTTTGTCAGCAATCTGAAACCCAGTTACCCGAAGGCGAAGGTTTCAGACGAGGCTGAATAAAAAATTTTCAACTGTTGCTGTTATCCTTGATTTTCTGTCTATCTTTGAAAAATGGATACCCGAAACACAGGGCCAACTTAAGGTAATGTTTCGGATAATGGCTCTCTGGGATACAAGGCTCAGTTAAGGCAATATCCCAGAATTGTCCATGGACTAATGTCTTTGGAGAACAAGTCTTACTGAAGTTTGACTTCAGCTGAAAGACCAGTGTTCTTTAAAAAGACGAGTTTTGTCAGCAATCTGAAACCCAGTTACCCGAAGGCGAAGGTTTCAGACGAGGCTGAATAAAAAATTTTCAACTGTTGCTGTTATCCTTGATTTTCTGTCTATCTTTGAAAAATGGATACCCGAAACACAGGGCCAACTTAAGGCAATGTTTCGGATAATGGCTCTCTGGGATACAAGGCTCAGTTAAGGCAATATCCCAGAATTGTCCATGGACTAATGTCTTTGGAGAACAAGTCTTACTGAAGTTTGACTTCAGCTGAAAGACCAGTGTTCTTTAAAAAGACGAGTTTTGTCAGCAATCTGAAACCCAGTTACCCGAAGGCGAAGGTTTCAGACGAGGCTGAATAAAAAATTTTCAACTGTTGTTGTTATCCTTGATTTTCTGTCTATCTTTGAAAAATGGATACCCGAAACACAGGGCCAACTTAAGGCAATGTTTCGGATAATGGCTCTCTGGGATACAAGGCTCAGTTAAGGCAATATCCCAGAATTGTCCATGGACTCATGTCTTTGGAGAACAAGTCTTACTGAAGTTTGACTTCAGCTGAAAGACCAGTGTTCTTTAAAAAGACGAGTTTTGTCAGCAATCTGAAACCCAGTTACCCGAAGGCGAAGGTTTCAGACGAGGCTGAATAAAAAACCCTTAAAGAGTAGATAGAACAAAGAAAATTTTGAAAGGATAAAAAGTTGCAAACATTTATATAAATGGCGGCTCCAAGGCCTTTCATTCGTTCAAAATGTACTTACAAAGATTGTTCTGCCCCGAAGGGTTTACACATGGTATTGTTTCAGTACATCAGCATTCCAGTGATTTTTCAACTCAGTTCCATCCAACTGCCGAAGGCGGTATGTCCCTGGCTGAAGCTCATCATAAATTTCATAAGGTCCTTCCCATGTAGCTGAGAGTTTCCCATGGATTCGGCCTTTCTGGACTGCAGCAGCATTCTGAAGGACAAGGTCTCCAATTTTGAGAGGCCTTGCATGGACCCTTCGGTTATAAAATTTGCTGATTCTCTGCTTATAGGCGGCCATTCTATCTCGGGCTGAGTCTCTTACTTCGTCGAGGAAATCAAGAGATTCCCTCATCAGTCGCTCATTCTCAGCCGAGAAGTGGTGCACTCGAAGGCTCTCAGAGCCAATTTCCACTGGAAGGACGGCTTCGGCACCATACACCAGTTCAAAAGGTGAGTGGCCCGTTGCCTCTTTTTCAGTTGTCCGAAGGGACCAAAGGGTTCCAGGGAGCTCCTCTAGCCATTTGGACTTTTGATCTTCCACCCTCTTCTTGAGGGCATTTAAGATTTGTTTATTTGCAGCTTCGGCTTGTCCGTTACTTTGCGGGTGGCATACCGCTGAATATGCCAGTCTGATGCCGAACTGATCTGTATACCGCTTCAGCGGTAAGTTATCAAATTGCCTCCCATGATCGAAGACAAATACTCTCGGGATGCCAAAGCGAGTGATGATATTCTGCCAGATAAATTTTCTGACAGTTTGCTCTGTAATGTTCGAGGCTGCTTCGGCCTCGATCCATTTACTGAAGTAGTCAACTCCAACTATCAGCCATTTTTTCTGGTACACAGCCTCTGGAAATGGTCCCAGTATATCCAGTCCCCATTGGGCAAACGGGAGTGGATTAAGGATCGGCTGAAGATCCCTTGCTGGCTGATGGATAACTGGAGCATATTTTTGACATTTTTCGCATTTCCGAACCAGCTCCTTAGCATCTGCGATCATGGTGGGCCAGTAATATCCAGCCCTCAATGCCTTGTGGGCTAAGGTTCTTCCCCCAATGTGGTTCCCACAGATGCCGAGGTGAATCTCCCGCAGGATATAATCTGCATCTGTTGGTCCCACGCATTTCAGCAATGGGGCTGAGAAGGACTTTTTCAGAAGTTCCCCCCCGAAGACAATGAACCTAGAACTGGTTCTCTTCATCTTGGAGGCCAAAGCTTTATCCTCAGGAGTTTCTCCCCGAAGCTTGAAAGCTAGGATGGGGTCCATCCAACTAGGCTCTGGGTCAGCGCAGCACACTTCAGGTTCTTCGTCGACACTTCTCTCTCGACGCACTTCTACATATACAGATCTGTTCAGCTCGGTAAAAGATGAACTAGCAAGTTTGGAGAGTGCATCGGCTTGAGTATTCTGACCCCTTGGGATCAGCTGAACCTCAAAAGTTTTCAGCTCTGCAATGACTGATTTGATCTTGGCAAGATAAGCTATCATGGAGGGCTCTTTGGCCTCGTAGCTGCCACTGATCTGATATGCAACTAGCTGAGAGTCTGTTTTTAAGCAGACATGATCGGCTTCCAAGGAGATGCACAATTTTAGGCCGGCGATTTCTGCCTCATACTCGGCTTCATTGTTCGAGGCCTTAAAAGAAAACTTTAGTGCATACTCAAAGGATTTGCCTTCGGGAGAAGTTATCACTACTCCTGCCCCTGAACCGTTTTCGGTGGAAGACCCATCCGTAAACACGGTCCAGACTTTCTTTTCACTGTCTAGCGCTTCTTGGTATGAGCATTCGGCCAAGAAATCCGCTAGAGCTTGAGCCTTAATGGCAGCCCTCGGACGGTAGCTGATGCTGAATTCGGTGAGCTCAAAAGCCCACTTGGCTAGCCTACCAGATTTTTCAACCTTGCCGAGAACTTTTTCCAACGGCTGATCAATTAAGACCACTATCTGATGGCAATCAAAATAGGGCCTCAGCTTCCGAGCAGCTACTACTACCGCGAAAGCAACTTTCTCGAGTAGAGGATAGCGAGTCTCGGCATCCGTCAGCGTATGACTGACGAAGTAGATCGGTTGCTGACTCTTACTCTCTTCCTTCAGCAATACTGCGCTGATGGTGGCTGGGCTAACGGCCACATATAGGTACAAAGTTTCTCCTTCAGCTGGGCTAGCCAGCGTTGGGAGCTGAGCCAGATGCTCCCGAAGCTGTTTAAAGGCGTCTTTTTGCTCTTCCCCCCAAACGAGCTCTTTTGTTTTCGGGAGTTTCAGGGCTTTGAAGAAAGGTAACCCCTTATCCGAAGCTCTGGAAATGAACCTCGAGAGGGCTGCCATTCTTCCGGTGAGCCGCTGAACATCCCGCTTCGTTTTCGGCTCAGGAAGGTCGAGCGCCGCTTTGACTTTAGAGGGATTGGCATCAATCCCCCTTTTGCTGACCATGAACCCCAGGAATTTCCCTGACTTCACGCCGAAGACACACTTCTTCGGATTCAGCTTCATTTGATGCTTTCTCAAGGTGGCGAAAGTTTTAGCCAGGTCCTTTACATGGTCCTTTAGTTTTTTGCTTTTGACGATCGAATCGTCAACATAGACTTCCATGTTTCGGCCCTTTTGATCGGCGAAAACTTGATCCACCAGCCTTTGATAGGTTGCCCCCGCATTTTTCAATCCGAAGGGCATCATTTTGTAATTGTACACCCCAGCGTTCGTGACGAATGCTGTCTTGGCTCGATCGTCGGGGTGCATAAAGATCTGATGATACCCCGAGAATGCGTCCATGAAGCTAAGCAAGGCATGGCCACTTGTCGAATTGACTAGCTGATCGATTCTCGGCAAGGGATAGAAATCCTTTGGACAAGCCTTATTTAGGTCCGTGAAGTCAACGCACATCCTCCAGGTACCATTGGGCTTCTGAACCATCACCACATTTGCCAGCCATTCTGGATATTGGCAAGGTTCAATGAATCCTGCCTCCAATAATTTTTTGACCTCGGCTGCGATGTCTCGGTTCTTATTGGCGGAGTAATTCCACTTCTTTTGCTTAACTGGTCGACACGTCGGGTCAACATTAAGCTTATGGGAGATGAGGTCTGAACTTATCCCGGGCATATCAGCTGCCGAGAAAGCAAACACATCTCTGTTATCCCGAAGGAGCTGAATAAGTTCGCAACGGGTGTTCGGATCAAGGTCCATCCCGATTGTTACACATTTCTCAGCGTCTCCTTCGGCCAACTCAACTGTTTCAGTCTGTTGGTCCATGTCCATTGCTGATGGATTGGACTCTTCAGAATCTGGCCTGCTGCCAATGTCAGCAGGTGTCCCAGTCTTTGTGTTCTCCGGCTGGCTCTCTGAGTCTTGCGGCTCAGCTGAAGAGCTAGCCTTTTCCCTTTCGGGCCCTTTTTCTCTGGGCACAGATCCTTGGGCCGAAGCACTTAGGCCTTTCGGCTTTTTTGTGCTTGGCTCTCTTTCTTTTTCTTTCTCCTCCTCATCCTTGTCGTCATCTGGGCGACTACTGGATGGCTTGAGGTAGTTGCACCTTCGGGCGTCCTTTTGGTTGCCCTGTATCCTTTCGGGGAAGCCGGCGTCTGAGACGTAAATCATCAGCTGATGATAAGTTGAGACGACCCCTTGGATCTCGTGAATTATGGGTCTCCCCAAAATCACGTTGTACACTGAAGGAGCGTCGATGACCAAAAATTCAATCATGACGTTCCGGGCTGCCTCATCGCAACCGATGGTGACAGGAAGTGTCACCTTCCCATCTGGATAAGTTGAAGCCCCATTGAACCCGGATACCGGATAGGGTACCGGCGTAACGTGCTTGGGCTTCAGCTTAATTTGATTGTAGGCCTTTCGGAACAGAATGTTTGCTCCACTGCCACCGTCAACAAGGACCTTGTTGACGTCGTGGTTGGCCACCGTGGCGATGATCACCAACGGATCCTCGTGAGGGAACGTAATCCCCCGGCAGTCGGCGGCTGTGAACGTCATGTTCGGCACCGGCGACTGGGGAGATTGAATGTCAGCGTTGTTCACCTGGTGAGTCAAAGCTCTAAGGTGGCGCTTGTGCTCCCTCTGAGAGTATATTCCTCCCGAAATAACATTGATCGGAGGGAATTTCCCCTCCGGCTTTTTACTGTTTTTTCCGGGGGAAATCAAGGTCCTGCCGAGGGTCCTTTGCTGACCTCTCAGATTCTTTTTTCTCGCGGTGATCCGCGATGTATTTTTTCAAGTATCCCTTCCGGACCATGTCCTCTATCTGGTCCTTCAGTTGGATACACTCCTCAGTGTTGTGGCCCGAAGACTCGTGGAACTCACACCACTGATTTTTATTTTTTCGCTGATACCACTCTGGGAGTGGTCTCGGCTTTCGGTAACTCTGCTCCTCCTTCGTCACACTGTAAATTTTGGCGCGTGGAAGAGAGAGCGGAGTGTAGGACTCGTATCTGCCTGTGTATGAGGCAAATCTTTCCTTCTTCGGGTCGTTGGCCAAAGATTGCTCCGGGGCCTTTGACTTTCCCTTTGCCTTATGGCCTTGGCCTTCAGACAAGGGTATTTGCCTCTGTTTCCCTCCCCCGGATTGAGGTTGGGTTTTCGCTTTGTTCCATTCTTTGGCTCGGATGAACTTATCCGAAGCACTAAGAGCTTCCTCCAAAGTCTGCGGGGTATGCATGACCATGAAGTCTAGGAACTTTCCTGGCTGAAGGCCATTCTGCATTGCGAAAACGGCTAGCCCCTGGTCCAGCTGGGAGACGCTTGATGACTCGTTACTGAAACGGGTCAGGTAGTCTCGGAGGCTTTCGGTTTCCCCCTGTTGCAGACTCATGAGCTCTGCGGTAGTCTTCTCTCGGCGGTTTGCCGTGGAAAACTTGCTCCTGAACTTGGAGGACAGATCATCCCACCCTGTTACGGAGCCTTGCCTTACTCCCTTGGAGATCCACGCTTGCGCGACCCCCTTGAGAGTGGTAGGGAAATATTTGCACCATGTCGCCTCGGATCTGGGGCAAAGATGCATATGAGTCTCATACGAGGCCACGTGGTCCTTCGGATCCGTGGTCCCGTCATATGTGATGTGCGAAGGGATTTTAACCGTGGGTACGCGCTCTTCCAGTATCCATTGCTCGAATGGTGAACTAGCGGGTAGCATAACGGCCTTGCCCTTGTTCCTGGCCGAAGGGACCGCGCTCCGCCCTCTTAGAGAGGTAGGAGTGGTTTTCGTCCCTGGCTGGGAAGTCTGGGCCTCGGCTGCAGGGAACGAGAGGCGACTACGCACGCTCGGTTCCTGGCCGCCGAGTCGGTCAAGGACGCTTCTGCGAACAGTCTCAGGTTCTCGGTGAGTAGATTCTGGCCGAGAAGCTGAGCTACTGCTCTTATGCGCTTCTGGTCTTGAGGATGAGGATCCTTTTAAACATTGAGGGTTCTTTTTCCTCTGTTTTTCATTTTTCCAAGAATCCTCCTCCCACTCTTCCAGTTCCCGGAAGGAAGGAAGCTTCCCACCATCATGGTCTAACTTCCTCCGCTGATGCCGGGTATGCGGAGGAGTTCGATCACGAGGTGGTGGCATATTTTGTGCCCTCATCGCCTCCATGAGTACTGCCAGCGCTCTTGCCACCTCTTCCGAGCTGGGCCCCGTCAAAGGGGTCCTCGGCCGAGTGTGGGAATGAGGCCGCGCAGCCGATGGTTGGCTTTGGGACACTGAATATGTCCTATGATCGGACTGACCCCTGCTAGACCGAGAGAGGCCCGGCCTATATTGAGAGTCATGAATTACGGGAGATAGGGAATCCTCCTTGTATGACCCTCCCCCCGAGCCGGCACCCTTGGGAGAGTTCCGGTCCGGCGAGGGCGATGGTGTAGGGGTTTTAGGCTTTTCGCCCGCTCCTTGACGGAGGCTTTTGCTCTTGCGGTTCTTAGCCATTGCTGCTAAGATAATTGCAAGATGATCTTGGTTAGGAATTTGGCTTAAAGATTTTTGAAAGTCTTCCCCACAGACGGCGCCAAATTGTTTCGGGTGAAAACAATGGGACCTTGCCGAAGGTCCGCTGAAATGGAGAAGGCTGGATTCGGTCCAAGTTATGTTGGGCCGAGGATTTCCTGCACAGTAAACACACGTAAACTAGCCTCGGGGGTGTTGCCGAGGAAGGCCCCTCCGATGCTAAAGTCAGTACAATGTGTAAGAAGAAGACACTATGCAAGAGAGTTTGTTGCTTGAGGCTTTTATGGAATATTTCAGAATGTATGAATATACCTATGAATCTATGAATGAATCCGAATATGAATCCCCCTGAATGAATCAATATGATGGCTTTTATACCTCATCATTCATGGAGAGGTTGGGCCTTAGCCCAATTGGCTTGCTTTGTGGGCTGACCTTTGACTTTAGCACAATTGGAGAATTGAACCTTGACCTTGGGCTTTTAATTGGATCATTTAGTGCTTAGGCCCAATTGGACTAAATTGGACCCAAACAGTACTTATTCAACAATGCAGTACATGATAAAACATGAAGTATGCAATTGCAGCAGCTTAACATCTAGCTCTTAATTATGACGTCTGATTGCATCAAAAGCCCAAGTGTTCTGTCTTCGAATTTCTTCCTCTTGTTAAGAAGTATAATCATTTTTGATGTTGTACATTTTCCTGATCTCTTCTGGTGTATTTTCTTGTATAGTCCTAGCTACATATTTGCATGTTGCCATTAGCAAACTCTTGATTTCCATAGAGTTCGCAGCCTACCTATAATCATCACACAATCAGTTTAGTTAATGCTCGATCAATTGACCAAGTAAATGTATGATAAGACAATTAAGAAAGACAGCCAATTTGGGAAGAAAAAATAGCACAAAGATTGCTCGAACCTCCGTTCGAAACCAATAAAACAAGTAATAAATATATACTTATTAGCAAATTGCTAATTAGTGATTTAATTAAGGGTTATGGGTCCAAGATTATTAAACTTAAGAATTAATTATGTGATTTTAGACAATAGTTGAATGCCTATTATACAACTTTTCACTATTACAAACATTTACACATCCATATCAAGTGATATCAAAAGCTAATTTTTATGAGTGTACATAACTCAATAAATTCCAAATGACGTTCAAATTCACGCACAAAATCTTGAAATGTGAATTTGATGATTTAATCGTTTTAATGCAACTGCTTTGAAACCCAAATTTACATATTTCTTACATACATACGATGTATCCACACTAAAGCTATAAAAGTATATTCCAGTAAATTAAGACAATGGTGAATTCTAGCAGATCTAATCATATATTATAAAATCACAATCGAGTTCACGTTAAAGTATATAAAATGAGCAAAATAACATTTAATGAAAATAAATACCCTTAGGTGCACCTTAGAGGCTTACACTCTAGTTTAAACTCCCTCTATCCAAGAAAAAATTGACACATTCAAATTTTACACACATGTCAATGTATTATTTTAACCCTTTGACCTTATGATGTTATAGTCAATTATCATTAGTTAAACTTAATAGGCGCAATGTGATTGGCTGAAATTATACACGTCAACAGTTACTTTTGATATATTTTTAATGCCAATTTAATTGAAATCATTTTTATAATCCTACATTCGTTTATAATTTCAAAAATTATATTTCTTAAAATCATTTTAGTTTTCATAAATAATTACACAAAATTTGATATAAAAATAAAATAAAAAAATGTCTCATCCTTCTTCATCCAAATCAAAATATTTTCAAATTTTTTGATTCAATTCAGTCAATGATTCAATATTAGTTTCGATTGAACGATTTCACCCATCAATTCATTCATATAGTTTTTTTTTTCAATATTTAACCATTAGAGATTTGTTCTTCAAATTTTCAAGAACAATGGTTTTCAATTATTGGTTAACCAAGATTAAAAATCCATTGTTCTTGAAATAATGAAGTGTAACACCCCAATAATTCTCTCTTTAAACCTGTGAATACCCTGAACAAAATTCAAGAGAATTACTGGCGTGCTACCGCCACGTGTTCAAACGTTAAGGCTTTATCGGAAATTAGCAGCGGAAAAACTATATCAGTTATAAATAAATTTCAAAACCAATAACAAAAACCAAATTAAATCTTACAACTTGGAACCATTAAGTCCCTTATTCAAAACCCCACAAAAGTAGTAAATAAATAAAACCAGAGTTTAAATAAATTCAAACTTATGAAAAGAAATAAATTGCGAACAATAACCAACTCTCCACTCAAAATCCCACCACCTTGATACAAGTCAAAACTATGTAAATACCTGTGATGAGTCTGCTCCCCAATAATACAAGTGTAAAGATTGGATCATTACAGGTTTATTGAAAGGCGAAGGCCATGACCAAAGAAAAGACACACAAAAGCACGCAATCAGCAAAGCTGAGTACATACAAGCTGCGAAACATAATAAGAAATCCCTAGCATGATACTAATAATCAATAATCGAATACAATTTAATTATAAACTCAAATACATGACTCAACTATTAATTTACTAAGACTTCCCTAGTTAAAAGTAATTAACTCATCATTTTTTAATTCATTGGATTAAGCAATAGACAAGGTTGTCCAACCCATGCTCCGTTTGGAACATCAATAAAAGAAAACCCCATGCCTCCTTTCGGAAACATCAATAAACATCCAACGACAACGGGCGCGACTTCGTAACCGTAGTTAGTATGAGATCTCATCTAACTCCTAGTTTTTAAAAGTATTTGAAATAAGAGACTCGTAGATTAGAGGAACTCGAGAAAAGTGCACGGCTAATACCCCGTGTACCCCAACCCCTGATTGTCATTACTTTAGATCACTACTAGAAAACACCTTAATTGCGACGGAAAAAGTTCGTCGTAAACTATGTAAATTCCGTCGTAAAGTTGGTTTACGACGGAATTCCGTCGTAAATGGTTGTCGGAAAACCCTTTGTAGGAAAATGGCCATTTTACGACGGAAATTCCGTCGTAAACCAACTTTACGACGGAATTTAAGACGGAAATAATATCGTCGGACTTGGAATTGGCCTTTGATGAAGTTCCGTCGCAAATTTGCGACGGAAAAAGTTCCGTCGCAAAGCTACATTACGACGGAATATTTCGTCGTAAGTTACATATTTGCGACGGAATTTTTCCTCGCAAAATAAAATTTGCGACGGAATTTTGCCTCGCAAAATATGATTTGCGACGGAATTTTCCGTCGCAAAATATAATTTACGACGGAATTTTCCGTCGCAATGTATATTTGTACAATGGAAAATTCCGTCGTAAATCATATTTTGCGAGGAAATTTCCGTCGCAAATTATATTTTGCGAGGGAAAATTCCGTCTCATATATGTAACTTACGACGAAATATTCCGTCGCAAATTGTATTTCCAGCCCAAAACAAATTTTTGTAATTTTCTGCATTTTCAAACCTGAATTTTTTTAATGATAAATCGACAAAAAAAATAAATAAATATTGAGTCCTAAAATTGTTGTTTTTAAAAAATTAATTACCGACCTACGAAATTAGGGTTATGTACATATATATATAATAATTATGTCCTAGTACAAAAGATAGTCCACATTTTGGTATCTATACCAAACAAAAGCTAGGTTAGAGTGATTCTATGCTAGACTAAAGCTAAGCTACGCAATCGCCTGGAAACCCTGGCCTGCTCCACCACCACCCGGGTCGTTCCTAGGGTCTTGATGCACCAATCCAGAGTTTTATTGCTCATCCATCTTGAACTTTACGTGATATACATGTTTAGACTTGGTGATGACTCATATGCAAATAATATAATCAATTAAATATCACATCATTCCAAGCAATCCAAATTTTCCATTCACTTCTTGATTTATTAGGGTATTTACTATTGAATTCTTTAACTACCTCGGTGTATAAACACCTTAAGTGCATAGGGCACTTCAAATCATGAACCTCGTCTTAAATGACTTTAAAAAACTCCCTCTACTCCAATCATGATTAATTCATGAAAGAGTATCAAAACTTAACCTCATTGAACCATTATCAAAATTAATTCCACTTATAGACAACCAAGAATTTATAACTTAATTAATCATAACATATCCAATTGATAAGACAATCACTTATACATCACCCACAACCGTAGTCATATACTTATATCTCAAACATGCCTCATACACAAAAATCCAAAAATCACAATGTATAACCAAACAATTTAGCCCAGTCTTCTCTATACATGATAATAAGTTCTCGATACATCCTTAAACATGCATCTAAAGGCAAGGTTTCGTAACTCGTACGTACCTTGAATAAACGAATTGGTATGTCACTTTACTATCTAGAAATCACCTTCAATAAACTCCTCTCCTAAACCAAACAGTAACATCTCAATCAATACCCAACCAATCAAATTTACAGCAATACTAACTTACTTTAAAACCTTCGAAATCCAAATCAAACAACACTTTAAAACCTTCTCTTTAGTTAAAATTAAAGGCTTATATATAGTTCTTTAAATTTTCTTCATAAATACCTTAAAATACACTCTTATACATGAAATTACAACAATTTTAAAGTTTAATAAAAATCTGAAAATTATTTAAAAACCCCTAATAATCTCCTTTTTTAATGGGTGATGATTAAACCCTCTTTATAAAACATCAAAAGTAGTACTTAGAAACTATTTCCAGCACTTTAGATTAATTTAAAACCCTTCAAAACTTTATCAACACATAACTTTAATACTCAATTAAAATTCTTCTAGGAAATAATGACTTCCTAAAAAAAACAACCAACTATTAATATTACTAACCCAAGTAATTTCCAACAATATAATATGATGAAAACCTCTTAAAACTTCAATAAAAACATATATTTATGCTTAATTAACTTTAAATAAAATTACTTTTTTTTTATCAAACTCAAGGATAAAATTTTAAGCATAAAAAAAAACATCGTTAAAATTAAAAACTGCCCGAAAATCATACTTAGAGGCTGAATTTGGCCACGAGAGGGTGGTTCTCACTACCAAAGCTAGTGAGTCTTTCTTAAAACGTTGTTTCTAGATGAAAACTATTACTTTCTTTTATTAAAATCGGATGAGTTCAGAACCAGATCGGGATTAAAACGGGATTAATATTAACGAACGAAAATCTAAAAATTAAAACACGAATTTACGTGTTCAAAATAATCTGGAATTAAGTTAAACTAATCAGTAGTTATAATCACAAAAATTTCAATGGAAATTTCACCAAATGCCCCTGAGTTATTTTTTTATTCAAAATATACCCAAAACAATTTTCAAATTCACCATATATCCCTGAATTTATCAAATATGTTACAGATTCCCAAATGACTAATGGACGTTAACTCCGTTACTCATTTAGACTTAATTTTCCATGTGGCAACCTATACTTGGCTGTCATTTATATATTATTTAAATTTTTAAAAAAATATTTAATAATAATTAAAAAATAAAAATATAAAACTCACCCACCACCATAGCCCAGCCCCAGCCACCGTGGAAGCCATCTAAACCCTTGGGCCGGCCACTCTCCCCATTCGCACTGACAGCACCGACATCGGCAGCCACTCCCCTTCCCGTCGCTGCCCTTCTCCTTCCCGAAACCACCTTCCCCCAACCCTAAAACCCCACCCACTACTCGAAAAAATTGGTGCCTAGTCGGCGCCACGCCAGTCCCCAAACCCCGGCGACACTTGTTCTCCCATCCCCCTACCATCTTCAACTGCTTTCCCCCCTTAAATTTCCATCCTCGGCACCTTAATTAAACCCCAAAATCGAAATCCCAAAATCAAAACCCTAGATTTCGATTTTGGGGTTTTTGATTTTTGGGTTTTGGCATGCTGGTTCAAGGAGGGGGAAGGCGCGATTTGGGTTCACCGGTGCGGGGAGGGGTTCTTCGACGCCGGCGGTGGAGAGGATTTTTTTATTGGGGGGTTTTGGTGTTTGTCGCGGTGGGAAATAGAGGAGGGAGGGGGTTGTAGAGGGAGGGGTTGGCACCGGCACCGGTGCGGATCGGAGGAGGGGGAAGATGCCGCCACTGGCGCGGAGGAGGGGGTGGACGCTGACGGTCGGCTAACAGGGGGCTTGGTTGATGGGGGGAAGGGAGGTGGCTGGGCTTTTTTTATTTTATTTTTAAGTTTTTAGTTTTTTTATTAACTATAATTATATTAATTAATTATATTAAAAAAATTAAATGAAAACCAATCCCAGCATACCATGTGGCATATTTAGTCTTAATGACTAATGCAGGTTAACGATGTTAGTCATTAAGGGCATTTGGTGACAATTTTGTTAAACTCAAGTACATACGGTGAATTTGAAAATTGTTATGGGTATATCGTGAATAAAATATAACTAAGGGAAATTTGGTGAAATTTTCAAAATTTCAAAACATCATTACTATAAAAGCCCTAAATCAATTGTTCATAAAAACCCTAAAATCATGATTTTCAATAATTAAAAACCCTAGGTTATAAAAT
This sequence comes from Chenopodium quinoa, assembly GCF_001683475.1. NCBI lineage: Eukaryota > Viridiplantae > Streptophyta > Magnoliopsida > Caryophyllales > Amaranthaceae > Chenopodium > Chenopodium quinoa. The sequence goes on from NW_018744745.1 coordinate 49,463, forward strand.
TTACAACATTTAAAAATTATGCCATTTATAATTCTGAAATTATAAAGTTTAATCATAAAAATAGAATTTGATACTAATTAAATTAATTTCAAACAATAAAATCAAAATCCATAAATCAATAATTATAATTACACAAATTAATAAAACAAAGGAGAAAGAAAATAAGAATGACCTTTTTGTGTGGGAAATTTTTGGGGATTCATGGGGTATTTATAGGAGAGAATTGTAGGGTAAATAGGAAGATTGGGGCTCATAAAAATAATGGGTCAATTAAGTAAACAAATGGGTTAGGCTTGTTTGATTGGACATAAATTGTAGAATAAGGTGCATAAAATAATTTATTAAATTAATTTTCAACCAATATTAATAATTTGAAACATTTGAAATTAAATTACGAAAAATAACAAATAAATATTATAAATAAAATAAAATTTCATTTACAAAATATTTTTAAAAATACAGGGATTACAAGAAGAAAAATTCTCGTATCATCAAAATTGAAAAAACTAAACTAATATGAATGAATTGATTATTGAAATTTATTAATCAAAACCTTAAATGAATCAATTAACAAATTGATGAATTAAATCAATAAAATTTCAAAAATAATTTTTATTTTTCGATAAAGATCAATGAAGGGAAATTGATTAATTTTAATTTATAATAAAATTAAATTTTTGGTAATTATTTATGGAAAGTAAAATCATTTTCAGAAATTAAATATTTAATTTTAATTTTGAAATAAAAAAATTAATTTCGAGACACAAAAAAGTATTTTAATTAATTTTATTATTTAAAAATAAATAAATAAATAAATATAATAGTTATTAAGCTTATAAAAAAACATATAATTGAAGTTAATATATGAATAGTTAAAAAAATCCAACGTGTCAATTATTTTGGGATGGACCAACATAACCAACTCTATTGGTTAAATTTTCAGATTAATAAATACAAATTTTCGCAATTGTATTTCATATATTACACACCTGTAAACATGATGGATCAACCTATTTTATATATTAGTTCTAAACCATTAAAAATTAAATCAGTAAAAATAAGTCAATTTTAAAAAAAATAAAAATTAATTCAACATAATAACATAATTAGCCCGAAAAAATTAGTTAAAAAACCAAAGAAACTCAAAAAAATGAAAAGTAAAATAAAATTGAAAAACAAATAAAGAAAATACTTACAAGCATAACATCAAAGAAGTTGTCTTGATCAAGTTCTTCCAAGAACTTTTCCTCCCATTATGGCTCTATTAGGTCATCATTAGCGTCGCGATCAGTTCTTTCAGCCTCGTACATCTTGTAGTACTCGATGACCTTACCAAGAGTCTTTGCGTCGACATTTTGTAACGGGATAATCTGGCCTTGGATGTTGCCAAGATCGGCTAGCTATCATTCGCTTGATTATTACAGATTGTAATGCAACATTTTAATCGACAAAGAAAAACTCCTTATCATTAGTCTTAAGAACGATCTTCTTCGATGAACCAGCGTAGGAAGATGATGATGCCATAGAATGGGAAATTGAAAAAATGTTGAGATTTGTTGACTGAAAACTTGTTGGAGGGTAGGGTAGAAAATGGTCAGATTAGGGCAGCATATATAGTAAAAATGAAAGACTACATCATTTCTTTCCTTAATTTGCAAGAAATAATTTAACATCCACCTATACAGTAATTGTGTTAATACAGTAATTGTCTTAATTGTCTTATCATAGTAGTGTACTTCACTAGATATTCATAATAGATAAACAAAAGTTAGTGGCGATAAGTACATCTTGATAACAGTGCAACACACGAACATTCCACCCAATCTCTCTCGTATAGTCGTATCTATTTGTAATCTAATAGAGTATAAAGTAGTAATTTTTAATGATCTTTTCAATTTGGTAGTTTGTAATAAAAACATTCTTGTTGAAATTTTCGACTAGAACTTGTGAAGATCCTTCTCCACGGGGCAATAATAATGTTGAAATTCATTCAAGAAGAGATTAATCAATGTTATTTTCTATTTGATGTTCGTTAATGACTTGATTAATGATTGTCGCATTTAATTACAAGGTGTTTCATCCCAAGAAAGAACGTTTATTTGATATCTTATTAAAAGCTCAAATTGCGTTAGGAACATCCCATTATCATTTATTAGAGCTGATAGATAAATTTGACATTTACACGCATGCAAAATTGACAGCTCAAATATATTTTTTTAACGATTTATACTTGGTAATATTGGAAAATTTTAACCATGTGACCAATGATTGCTAAAAACCGTTGGTATTTCTAACGACCACAAAACTATTGGAAAACACAAACGGAACACAATGAAGAAAAAAAATTAAATATCCACCCACTGTCCCCCACCAACAGCCACTCACAATACCAATCTCAGAAAATAAAAAGAAAATAAGCTCCGAGAGACAAGCAAACTAAGAACTTAAATAAACTTCTTAAAGTAAAAAAAAAAAAAAAAATCAACAAAATAGTTCAAATTATTAGCTAGATTTTACCTACCTTTACCAAAATCCGAATTATTTTATATCACCTAAGAAAAAAAAAAGTTGATTTTACTACATACTAGAGAAACAAAATTTTAGTGTTACCACTATTTAGCATATTTTGTCCATGAAAAATTAATTGAAGAATTCATATAAATAATTGAATGGGTAAAGAAGTAGAGGAAATTAGTATGAAAAATTGTTAAAAAATAAGGGAAAAAAACTGTAATTTAAATCATATAACTAATTTATGTACATAACTTGGTTATATTTGATGTAATTTAATTTCATTTTTTCGGTGGTTAATACAACTTTTTTTGTGTTGGATGTTTTTTTTTTATTTTTATTTTTATGGTATGTGTTATTCAATTTATGGATGTACGGAGAATTCAAGGTTTTATAAAAGTAGTAAAATCAAAAAATCCAAATAGTTTTGTTTGCAATATAACATTTAATTTAAGACCCATATATGAGCAACGCACATGAATTTAACTTAACATTTTGTTGATGTTTGTAAGCTACTTTGCCAAGAGTTGAATGTGTCACAATCTCTATCAACTTTAAATTTAAGGCCTATTAAACAGCATAAATGTGCATGATTACATAGACTTTACCATGCTTTCTACCTTTCGATCAACTAATAATACAACTACAATTATTAATAAGATTCATAAGGTCAATTTACCAGATATAATAATCTTGTTCTTATCATTACTTTTACGGTATTATCTTATTGATTTATCTCCAACTCGTAATTATTTTTATATCTAAAAATCGACATATATTTATAAATTCAACTTTTAAAAGTAGAAAAACTATATGTAGTGGTATCTTGTTAACCAGGAATATTATCAATTATGTAGATATATGTAATTTATGTATGTTGATAATCCCATATCATAGTCCCATATGATATGTTAACAATTATGAATACAATAATTTAGTATCTCTTACAATATATGCTTCAATAAGGACCATGTTTTTTCTATATCAATGGAATGGTTAACCAATTAATGAGATACTTTATTGACAATAAAATAAATATATATGAAAAAATTAATTAAAAACAAAATTTGGTAGTTTTAATTATTACCCTTTCGTCATCTATCTTAATAAACATTAGAAAGTAAAGAAAAGCAAACCGAAAGAATTCAACAAAATTAATAACAAATAAAATTATTAAGGAAAAATTGCCCGGAATAATCCGACCTTTTGCCCGTCCACTGAAAATAATCCCACCTTTTGATTATTTTTAAATAATCCGACCTTTATACCCAATCCGCTTAAAATGGTCTTAGGTGACCAGCAACCGGTTGAAGAGGTAATTTTTTTTTTAATTAGGTTTAATTTACACGTGTCACTACTTGATTTTTCCAAAATTAACAAAAATAATTTTTTTTTTAAAAAGTAAAATTAAATTAAAAAAACCCATCACCTTTCATCACCACCATCCCCACAACTACCCAAAACCAAGAGCCCAGAACCACCGCCACTGATTCGCCAACCCGAAACCACCACCACTAACACACCAAATCGAAACCACCTCCACTGACGCGCTTACCGGAATCCCAACCACCCCAGCCAACCAACCCCAAAACCCCTTTCGAAAAATCAAAATCCCACCAAAACCCATGGCAAATCGAAAAATATGGGATTGGGATTGGGGTTAGGGTTGGGGCTGGGGAGGTCGGAGCGATTGGAAAAGGGACTGTGGACGGGGGAGGAGCTGGGATCGGGCCGGGAAAGGGATTTTCGAGGGTTAAGGGTTGCTGGTGATTCCATTTTCGTGGGGGGGGGGGTGAGAGGATTGGTGGTTCTGAGGGAGAGGGAGTGGGGTCAGTCGCGCGCCGGATCGACTGGGGGGGTAGGGGGCTGACTGGCCAGAGCCGCGTGGCGGGGACGACGGTGGCTTGAGTGGTGTGTGGTTTCGTGAGGGGTTTAAGGGTGGTTTCGTGAGGGGTTTGAGGGTGTTTCAGGGGAGGCGGTTTGACGGTTGTTTAGGGGATGGGTGGCAGGGGCGGTCGATGCGCCGAGATTGGTGGCAAGGGAGGTGGTTTGGCTGGTTGGTGGTTTCCAAACTAATTAATTGTTAATTTAATTTTTTTTTTTTTTAAATTTGGACTAATTGGGTACCAACACGTGTCAAGTAACTTGCTATAACAAGTTAACTGACCGATTGGGACCATTAAAAAAGATCAGGGGGTAAAGGTCGGATAAATTAAAAATAATCCAAAGGTGGGATTATTTTCAGCGGATGGGCAAAGGTCGGATTATTACGGGCAATTTAATTATTAAATCAAAGAAAAAAAAAATACTCATAAGAATAAGTTCAAAGAGAGTCTCTTGGTTAACTTTGAGAAAGTCCTTATCTCATTGCTGGATTCATGTTTAGTAGTTTTGATTTATGGGTTATTGACAACAACGTGCTTGTTGCAGTATTCAATAACCTTGGAGAGAATTTTAGATCGACATTAGGCACTTGAATAAGATTGTTGTTGTCACCGAGGTCTTCGATCATGTGCTTGAGGGTTTGAGAAAGCCTTGTTGCGTTTTCATCGATTTCGAAAACCTCCCCCTTGGAAGTCCTAAGAATAAATTTCTTGGAAGATGGTGGAGAAGAGGAGGATGATGCCATGGAATTGGTAATTTCTTGGAAGGAAAAGAGTAGAGTAATATTTTGTAAAAGTAGGACTTGTTTTGAGAATATGTTGAGTGATAAGACTTTGGAAGACTACTAGGGTTTTTTCATAAATATTATTGGAGATTTTAGAAATATCTTACAGGCCAATTGCTATCTTACTTTTTCCAACAAATTCTATCCTAGCTTATCTAGCTGTCCTATAAGATTTTATTTTAAGGTATGATATAGAAAGTTAACTTTTATGCAACCTAATGGGTCAAATGTGGCCTAATGAATTTGATACAATTTTGTTTATTGACGAAACTATTTGACACATAATCCAGTTGAATTATGAAATTCCTCAGTTACTCAAGTTGTGATAAAGAATAACAAAGAAAAAAACAACAATAACAAAAACAAACATTTAGTGTTCACTCATGTCCCAATCACATTGATTCGAAAACTATATGTCGAGTATAATTCCACAATTAGTATGTAAATGTATGCCTTTAATCATTTTTTATTATCTTCATGATGGCACATTACTCATATATTTTCTTTGTGTTTTGTTAGTATACACGCTTTGAATTGACATTGTTTACGTACGTACTCCATATACAAATAATAATTTTTTTTTCTTATTTCATTTGGTGATTTATTATGATAATGAATAAAATATAGTTATGTGAGGGTGATGTTAAAATTTTCAAAGTAAATGAGTATTTTCTATTTTTCGACTTTTATCGTTTTATTATTTTGTTTTGATAATTTAATATATTAATGCTCTAACTCATCCAAATATAGGTGCCTAAATAAAAGTGTCAACTAACATGGACACAAAAAAAATATTGAGTTAATAATATAATATATTTTTTTTCACTACAATGAGCTCATTGTAGAAACCAAAGAATTACTCTCAATTATGTTTAATTTCTTTGCCCTTATTAGATACATACTAGTTTTATTTACGCACGGGAAAAAAGGAGGGAAGGAAGGAAAAAGAAAGGAAGGGGAAAGTGAGCTGCATTTTCCCTCCAAATCTCTCCAATTTTGTAGGAATTATGCTTATTAAAAATGAGAGAAAATGGATCCGTCCCTCTCCATCTCTTCCTTCCCCCAATCCTTTACCCAAACAAGACATTTTGTCTCCCCACCTTTCTTTTCCCTTCTTTTCTTTCCATTTCTTTCTATCCAAATAGAGTGTTAATTGTTTTTGGTTTATTGATGTGAAAAATTAAAGATAGTGAATAATAATTGTGTACCATTTTTAGAAGGACAGTTTTGCAATGGCTATAATAAAATTTTAGCTATTATAAAAACAAAATCTACACCATTGATTATTATTATGTAAATAAGGGTCATTGATTTATGTTTACCAAAAAAGTATGCCCTAAAATTTTTCTTTCGGTATTTTTCCTTATTCCTCAAAAAACTAAACTACTATAACAACTTCCAATCTTCCATTAATCATTTTCTGCAAAGTATGAATAACCCACATACACCACTTGAAAGATTACACAGTATTGTCAATCATGGGTGTTGGGCCCATATTGCCAAGCAACCCAATACATTTAGGGCACCACTCAATGATCAATTGATACATTAAATCAAGCAGAACGACCTCATTGGAACAAGTATGGAAAGCAAGATCAAAATATCAATCATGAAGATAATTTCAAGAATACACCTGCTGAAAAGGGAAAAAGAATAAAATCAAATAAGATCTTCTATGTTTAAATATATTCGATATCTTTGTAACCCTAGCAGCACCTAGGTATAAATAGCAAAGATTGACATTGTAACACTCATGTACGCTCACATATACATTAATATAAACTGATTATTTTGCTTATGCTCTCGGAATCGTGTCCTTGCTGAACAAGGAGGATTATCCTTACTCTGTATTGTATCTCTAAACATATTCTCTTTTAGTTTAATTGTTTACTTATTGCTTTATTATTTCTCTTGATTATTGTATTCAATACTCATGGTTTGATTATTATTACTCCTAAGTCCCTAAGCAAATTCCTAGATGCCCTTACTAAGATTTGCCTAAACAATTCGGCGCCCACCGTGAGGCCGATAATCAATTAACCTACCAATCTGCTAAAAACCAAGACAATCACCATGACCGGACAACCAGTACCTTTCATCATAGCCGAAATCAACGAAGGAATGAACGCATTCCGTCAAACCTTAGACCAGCAAAAAAGCCAAATCGAAACATTGGTGGCCCAAAAGGTTCAAACCGAAGCCAAGCTCACAAGCCTAACAAACCAAAATGAAACTCTCCGTAGCCAAATACAATCAGTTGCATCCAAAACTGTTAACACCAGGAAAAGCGCTCAGAGTATAGCCATGCCGCTTAATGTGTCTGGAACTTTTAAACCCCTAACAGAGAAAAGGGCTCTAATAGTAGGGAGCAACCCCTGGACTTATATTTTCTGGATGCAGGAACTCAATCTTAAGAAAAATAAACAGGAAGGAACTGAAGAAGGAAAGATAGAAAAGATTGTCAAGGAATACCTCAAGGCATTTGAAGCCAAGATTGCAAAGATCCCTAGAGTGCCAAAGCCCATGGAGGAAGAAGCAGCAGATGGCTACAGAGAATCTCCCTTCTCAGACGAGATCGCCATGGTGGAGGTGCCAAAGAGGTTCAACACGCCCAATGTGGCCATGTACGATGGAACAACAGACCCTGATGAGCACGTGTCCCTCTACAAGAAGAAGATGATGACCAGATCGATCCCCAGAGATATTAAAGAAGTCATCATGTGAAAAGGCTTTGGAGCCACATTGTCAGGTCCATCCCTAACTTGGTTTATTAATTTAGATAATGGGACAATTTGATCTTTTGTATGAATGGTGAATCTCTTCAAGATTTAATTCGCTAGCAGCAGGAAGATCAAAAAGCAATCCTCAGATCTGTACCGTGTCGTGCAAAGACAGGGAGAATCCTTGAGGGACTATCTTAACAGGTTCAACAGAGAAAAGATCGGAATACATAAGTGTGACGCTCCTACAACAATCGAGGCATTCAGAAGAGGGCTGCTAGATCATAGCGAACTCTATAACAAGTTAACAAAGTATCCATCCACGACCTTTGAGGACGTACAAGCCAAAGCTATGGCGCAAGTTAGGTTTGAAGAGGATGTGTATGCAAGAAAGACTCCTGAGCCAGATCGCAAGCTAAGAAGGAGCAATAACTTCTCCAGAAGGGATCATCAATTCAAGCCAAATCAGCGTTTCCGTTTTGATGAAGGATCAATCAATGCTATTGAGGGAGAATTCTCAAACTGGAGGGAAGATCCTGAACTCCCACCTAAATAGCATGAATATTGTTTCAATGTTAACCCTGTAGGTGTGATCAGAACCTTGAACAAAATGGGAGACTCCGTACAGTGGCCCAAGAAGAGTGATAGGCCAGGAGAGAAGACCCATCAAGATGGTGCGATTTCCATTCAGATATTGGCCATACAACTGATTAATGTGTCGCGCTCAGGAAGGAAGTTGCTTACCTGTTGAAGAAAGGCTACCTCAAAGAACTCTGGTCGGACAGGACTACAGCTCCAGGAAGAGAGAAAGAATCCAAGCAAGGTGGCTCCCCACCTCCTCCTCTAATCGTCAAGACTATTTGCTTCATAACAGGAGGGTCAGAAGTATGCGGATTAACATATTCAACAGCAAAGCGTCACGCCAAAGAGATCCATATGGATCAGCCCGACAAAAAGGCGAGGTCAAAAATGGACATCCCTATCATGTTTGAAGAGAGTGATGCAGTGGAAGGACATCATGACGACCTTGTGATATCACTCCCAGTAGGAAATTGCATGATCAAAAGAATTCTTGTTGAATACGAAAGCTCAGCAAACATCATTATGCATGATACCCTGAAACATATAAACATCGATGAGAAGAACATCATCAACAAGTCAACAATGCTAGTAGGTTTCAGCGGAGAGACTAAGAAAACAAGTGGAGAAAATACATTGGCAACCTATGCAAAAGGGATTAACTTACAAGTCAAGTTCCTAGTAATCGATACTCTATCATCATACAACATGATTCTAGGAAGACCATGGATACATGAAATGAAGGCTATCCTATCTACTTATCATCAAGTCATTAAGTTCCCTACAAGGTGGGGCATTCAAGAAATTAAAGGGGATCCTAAAGAAGCCAAAGAATGTTATAAGGTCTCCCAGAAAGCAACATCCGTAAAGAAGAGTTCAGCATAGCAATCAGAGGGTCATCCGGGCCAAGAGAAACTCATTATAGCAAAGAGCAAGAAGAAATAGTGGTTCAGCTGCACCCTAACCATCCAGATCAGAAAGTCAGGATAGGATTAGAACTGAGTACTGATCTTCATCAACAGATTTCAATATTCCTGGAAGCAGAAAAAGACGCGTTCGCTTGGGCTCATAAGATATGAAAGGAATCTCCCCAGATGTAATCACTCACAAGCTCAACGTAGATCCAATGCATACACATGTGAAACAGAAAAGAAGGAAGTTCGCACCAGAAAAGAACAAGATCATCAGTGAAGAAATTCAAAACTTGTTGAAGACAGGAAAGATTAGAGAAGTGAAGTACCCAGAATGGCTTGCCAACGTGGTGGTAGTCAGAAAGAAGAACGGGAAGTGGACAATATGCATCAACTTCACAGATATCAATAAGGCTTTCCCCAAAAATCCATTACCCACATTGATGCCATAGTAGACGCAACAGCAAGGCACGAGCTACTTTCCTTTATGGATGCATACAGTGGGTACAACCAGATCCCCATGCACGAGGATGACCAAGAGAAGACAACATTCCTCACTAGCCAAGGAATTTATTGCTATAGGGTGATGCCTTTTGGGTTGAAGAACGCAGGAGCAACATACCAGAGGCTAGTAAACAAAATGTTTGCAGAGCAACTTGGAAACACAATGGAAGTCTACATAGATGATATGGTAGTCAAGTCCAAAAAGGAAAATGATCAAGTCAAAGATCTCAGAAAGGCCTTCACCATCCTGAAGCAGTATGACATGAAATTAAACCCAACAAAGTGTACATTCGGAGTACAGTCAGGAAAATTCTTAGGCTACATGGTAACACAAAGAGGAATAGAAGCTATCCCAGACCAAGTCAAGGCCATCTTGGATCTAGAACGACCCTAGTCAAAGAAAGATGTATAGAGTTTAACTGGGAGAATAGCGGAACTTAATACATTCATTTCCAAGTCTTCCGACAAGAACAAAGTCTTCTACGACGTGCTAAAGAAAAACAAAGAATTCATGTGGGAGCAGGAGCATGAAGAGGCATTTCAGAAGTTAAAAGAGTATTTAGCCAACCCTTGGATACTCTCCAAGCCAAGAGAAGGAGAACCACTCCAAGTGTACCTTGCGGTATCTGAAGGCACGGTTAGTGTAGTCCTCACCAGGGAAGAAGACAAGGAGTAGCTTCCTATCTACTATGTAAGCAAAACCTTACTCAGTGCGGAAATAAGATACGCTTCTCTAGAGAAAATAATTCTAGCCTTAGTCACTACTTCAATAAAACTGTGCCCATACTTTGAAAGTCACTCTATACGGGTACGAACCAACTACCCCATTAAGGCCATCATGAGAAAACCAAAAATGTCAGGCAGAATGGAAAAATGGGCTTTACATCTCAGTAGGTACGATATACAATATGAGCCCAGAACCGCAATAAAGTCGCAAGCCTTAGCGGATTTCATGGCTGACTTCAGTCCAACCCTTGACAAAGAGGCGCAAAAGGAAGTATTGCTGGCCCTACAGGAACCAAAGGCTAAACAGAAATGGACACTCCATACAGATGGTGCGGCAAACATACGAGGTGTAGGTCTAGGAGTAGTACTTACATTTCCACAAGGAGATAAAATAGCACAAGCAGTAAGGTGTAACTTCAAAGCAACCAATAATAAAGCCGAATACAAAGCATTAATCACAGGACTGACTGTGGCAAGAGACATGAAGATACAACACCTGGAGGTGATATCAGATTCTTTACTCATCGTGAATCAAATCAACGGGGAATACAGAGCAAAAGATGCCAAGATGATAGCCTACCTGGAGGTAACAAGGAAACTTATTAAGGAATTTAAGGAATTCAAGATAGACCAGGTACCTAGGAACTTGAACACTGAAGCATACGCCCTGGAAAAATTAGGGTCAAACATTAACCCTGATGAGTTTGGAGCTATCCCGTTAGTGCACGTACTCTCACCAGCTATAGAGAAAGAGTCAACTATGAACGTCTACGAAATACAAGAAGATCCTACAAAGAAGGAAGATAGTAGCTGGACGAAACCTCTCAAGGACTATCTATTAGACAAGACAACACCAACAAGGAAGGTTGTAGCTGAAGCACTCGTCTTAAAATCTTCTAAGTATTGCCTAATCAGCAACATGCTTTTCAAAAAGTCATCAGTAGGTCCCTTCTTACAATGTTTAGAAAAAGGAGAAGCGCAACAAGTTCTACAGTCTCTACACAGCGGCGAATGTGGAAACCATTCAGGAGGGAGGAACCTTGCCAATAGGGCACTCAGAATGGGAGATTACTGGCCCAGCATAAGGAAGGACGCTGCGGAGTTTTCCAAGAAATGTTGAGCATGTCAAAAACACGCACCTTTAACACATAAGCCATCTGAAGAGCTGCACCCAACATTGACGCCTTGGCCATTCATGAAGTGGGGAATGAACATAGTGAAGCTACCCCCTTCATCAAGGCAGGGAATATACTTCCTAGCAATTATGGATTACTTCTCCAAATGGATAGAAGCCGAAGCGTACAAGGACATCAAAGACAAACATGTTATCTAATTCATCAAAAGGAACATCATAAACAGATTTGGAGTACCCATAAATCATTACTGGCAACAGGTCTCAGTTCATCACCAACAAGACAACAAAATTCTGCAAGGAATGGAACATCTCCCTCATCGCATCTACACCAAGGTACCCAGAAGCGAACGGACAAGCAGAGTTAAGCAACAAAGTCCTAATCAACAACATGAAGAAGAGATTGGAAGGCGCAAAAGGAAGATGGGTAGATGAACTACCCAACATACTATGGGAGGACATAACAACCCCAAAAGGCTCTGTAGGACATACACCTTTCTCACTAGTGTACGGATGTGAAGTAGTAATTCTAACAAAAGTAGAAGTCCCCACTTCAAGATACAGGCTGATGACAGAAGAAAGCAACCAAGCCGAGTTAATACACAATTTGGATATTGTAGAAGAGCTTAGAGAGGAGGCAAGAATGAGAATGGAAGCCTACCAACAAGAAGTAGCAAGGTCTTTCAACAAGAATGTCAGAGCAAAGGTTTTCAGAATAGGAGATTAGGTCCTCAGAAAGGTATACGAAAACACAAGAAGAGTAAATGCAGGAAAGCTGGCACCCAATAGGGAAGGACCCTATGAAATCATTAGGGTAATCGGCAATAGAGCCTACAGGCTCATTGACGAGGGGTGGAACTAGGTTGTTGAATCTAATCCTCCCTCGGTCAAAATAAATTTATAAGCACTTAACCAACCTAAATACTCATATAGAGGCAAGTCAAGGGTTAAACCCAAAGGAACAGTAATGTTCAAGCGCTCTCAATTATGCGCCTAAGCTAGGTCGAAGACAAAGATAAAGAGAGAACACTAACCAACTACCAAACAAAGAAACCAAAAAAATAAAACACTAGGATCGGGGATCAACAAGTAATCATGACAATTGTAGCAACTCGGGAAAAATATGCAAATCAATGGTTGCGAAGACTAATGGCAAACTCAATCAAAAGAGTTTGACAAGCTATCTCCTAGAGGTCTAACTAGCGCCATTTACGAGAGACACTAACTAAGAACGTCACAAATCAAACTTAATTGACAATTGTAAGCTACAAATTAATGGTATGTATCAATGTAGACACAATGCAATCTAGCATAATTCTCAAGGCCTAATTGAATTACACACATGCAAATTTCCATTAATCGATTTAATCTCAACAACTAATCAACACAATCCCCAAATTAAGCACAATGAATCAATTATACAAGTTTTACCCAATCCCTAGCAAACAACTACTCCAACATCATCATCTAATCAATTAACAACTAAAGAAATCAAGAATCAACAATATATGAAGAACAACTACAACACTAATCAAGCATCAAACATCAAAATCAATCTAAACAAACTTGAATATTAAACAAAGCTATAAAATGAGATAGAATTAGAAATGCTCATTGATAATAGAGAAGATCTTCAACACAATTGTCACCATTGAATCTTCAATTTCTCAATCACCATTGAAATTCCTCACTTTCTCTCTCTAAATTCTACTCCTAAACTAACCCTAAAAACTAGAGAGAGAAGCTCTAAACTAAGCGAAGAATATGACCTAAAATCAAAATGAAACTTGCTCTAAATCTTGCCCCAAAAATCGGGTTACAAAGATATATATAGGAGGCACGAACAAAAACCGAGCAAGATGAATACCCAAGGAGATGCGGCCGTGTGGGCAAGGAGATGCGGCCGTGTGGGCAAGGAGGCGCGCCCGCGCGGTGGGGCTGCTCGCCCGCATTCCACTGGGTTTCTTCGATCTTCATGCGCTAAGGTCTTCGAGTGGACGCGCGATACGATGATGATGAACACTAATAGTGGCAGTCCCAAAAAGCACTTGATAGTGGGTTCAACACCCCATCTTCATGAGAATATGGTTTGAGAGCGTAAGAGCTAGAACTTGGAGAATCCCCATCCTTGCATCTTGAGCTTTCCAATTGCCATGGGCTTGCTCCAAAAGCATCTTCCACCTTAGTTAATCACCAATATCAAGGCCCGGACCTCGTACAATACCTAAAACCATGAAAATAGAGCAAATAAAGGAGAAAGGAGTAGAAAAACCAACAAAATGCACAAAAGCTACAAAATAAGAGCGAAAAGGTAAAACAAAGAGCAAAAGCATAAAACGAAGCATTTATTAAGAAAGAAAGCTATGAAAAGAAAGTAAAAACAACCTAAATTCTCATCAAATGGGTGCCATTTATAACACCCATCAAATACCCCAAAGCTTACCTTTTGCTCGTCCTCAAGCAAAACAAAACCAAGGCAGAAATGATGAGCTTATTCAAACAAACAAAAAGAAGAGAAGAGACAAGAATATACACTAACTCACTTTCGTAGGAATCGCGGTCAATTTTAGCAACTAAAGACAAGTCATTTAATCCCCTAGATCGCCCTTGAGGACAAGGGATGCTCTTGTAAAGGTTTCCTAAGAGATTAACCTATGAATCTCGTAATAGTACAATCCAGGCAAAGCACGAAAAAGAAACCAAAATATAAGAAAAGCAAACAAATGTTCATGAAAGGACTTTTTGCAAATGTACAAGCGTAAATGAATGCAAATCTTTCAAAAGAAGTAAGGGAGTGCACGTTCTAAGTTATCTAAGGTTGATTGAAACATAAGATATTCTAAGCATAGAGAACTAATGAAACGCGATTCACTTCTCAAAACATTTTAGCACATTCTCCCAACTAACTTCAAATCTACTTTTAGTGAGTGTCTCTATAGTTCCTCGAAGGAACCGGAAAAACAAATATATTTGAGGTTTCTTGTCATCTTGACTTTGCATCCCCTCTCCTTAGGCTTTAACTCATAATGCCCACCCTCGATATGTGACTCAACCTCTAGGTAAGGCCTTTCCCAATGGTTGTAACGTAAGGCAAAAAGGGTGAAGGTAGGCTTAAAATTTAAAAATTTGGTGGTATCCCTAATAATGAAACAAAGAACGGGCCCTTTCTTAAAATCACAATCAAGTAGTCACCAAACAAAAACAAACTAACACCCCCAAGCTTATTCAAAGCTATACTCACAAACATATATACAAAAAGCGTAAACGCTTCTCCCCCAATCTTAAATTAAGCATTCTCCTCAATGCTTTTAAAGGGAGAATAATTCACATCAAAATATTTTTGAATTTTCTCATTTTCACTTTTTTTGTTGTTTTCAGTTTTTCAAAGCAATTGTCCTCGCCTCATTTAACTATGGACGGCTCTTACAACTTTGCAGTTATTATGTCCTTGCATTTTTTTAACTTTGGACGGCTTTTTCATTTATTCACTTGCCATTATTCACAAAATATACACAAAACACAAGCTTGCTTACAAATAGAACCAAATTCCAAACTCATATACCACAATCTCCAATAGCATGACCATTTGCTTTACAAAAACCAAAAATGGAATAAAAAGAAACAAAAGGCTAAAAGTTCTAAAGATATAGCTTGAAAAGAAGGGAAAAAGGCTTAAATGGTTAGCAAGAAGGCAAATGTAAACCCCAATGAACTAAAAATAAAGAAGATTATCCTAGAAAAGAAAAATACCACCCCGAAAAGATGTCGTTGTCCTCCCTAGATGGTTCGGTCTCGTGTTTGAGAATTATGAGTCAAGGCTCAAGATTAGGTCCGCAATAGTCAAGGATCCATGCTGCTCATGCAAGATATGTAGAAGGCTTGAAAGCAATGAAACCTTACATGGTTATAGCAAAAACTCACTATTAGCTTCAAATTCACATAAAGGGAGCAACTGCAAATTTCCAAAAACAAATAGAATTCGGCTTCAAGGTCCCAAAAGTTCTAAATGACTACCTTAGAATACTCTATCCTAGAATCAACCAAACATACTCTCAAACCGTGCACACCTTTACCATTTAAGAAGAAAAGCATTCAACTATACAAGTTCAAAAGTATTATGTCCAAAGCAAGAACAAAACAAAGATACATTGCAAATTTGCCTTGATAGAAAAAAAAATCTCTTTGGAGTTTTTCAAAATATAGAACATGAAAATGCATATACAAAGGTGCATAGCATATATGAATTAACATCCCATCAAACATAATAGAATACCCTCCCCCAAGCTTGAATGAGACAATACACTCAAACATAAATCATGAAACCATGGGAGGGGAAAACAAGGAGATCAATCCAACAAACCAACATATATCCAACAAGTCATCATCCACTGGAGAAAGAGCAAGGAATGATATTACCGGATATTAGGTGGGTGTAAATACCCTCAAATGACCCTATTAAACCTTTCAAAGCTAATATCCTCAAGAATTGAACCTTGCCTTCCATATGCTAGCAAAAATAGGAGTCAAACTTCCTTGATTCTTGATCCAAATCGACGCACCACAGTATATCAAGGCATGTACCTAGCAAAAGGCACACAAACATTTCCATGAGAAAAGTCTATCACTAGTAGAAAATATCAAAAAGGCACCCCCTAATTGGCATCGGTTCAGTCCAAACCGGTGCCAAAAATGGCCTACAAAATTGGTGTGAAGCTAAACCAGAATAAAAGGCACCGATTCACTTCAAACTGGTGCCAAAAACATAAAGGCCACCGGTTTGAACCAGTGCCTTTGTGAACCGGACCTTTTAATTATTTTTTTTAAAAAAAAGCCCTTACTATCTCCCTTTAATTAAAACCCTAAAACTAAACCTTGCTCCTTCTCTCTCCTCTCACTCCACCTCCTTTACTCTCTCCTCTCCCTTCTCGATCCTCTGCTCTCCCTTCTCTCTCCTCTAGCTCTCCTTCTCGATCTCTCCTTCCTAATCTCTTCTCTTTCTCTACAACAACAACAACACCACCGCAACAACAACAACACCGCAACAACAACAACAACAACAAAACCGCAAAGCCGCCACCACCACCGTAACATTACCACCACAAAGTTCGATGTTGTAATTTGATTTCCTCTTTTTTTTCGGCCATTTTTACCACCACCGTAACATCATCACCACCACCAGCAATTTCCTCATTTTTTCACACTTTCTCTACCCCTCGTGATGAAATTAAAGGTTTTCAGAGGTCAAATTCGACCATGAAAACTCTAGATCTGGAGTTTTCATGGTCAAATTCGACCTTTATAACCCAAATTTAAGCTAATTTTGGGGGGTTTTGGTGTAATTCGAGGTAAATTCTCTTTTTTTTCTCACTTTTTTTTTTGAGATTTTTGGTGGAATTTGAAGGTTTGAGGGTAGTGTTTCTGGGTTAGCTTTGCGTTTTGGGTTTAATTTGGTTGCCGGTGGTTGTGGTTTCATTTGGTTGTCGGTGGTTGTGGTTTCATTTGGTTGCCGGTGGTTGTGGTTTCATTTGGTTGCCGGTGGTTGTGGTTTCATTTGGTTGTCGGTGGTTGTGGGTTTAATTTGAGGGATTTTTTTTTTGAATAGCTGTAGACACCCATTTGTGTCTCCCCAAAACCAAACCCAGTGATGAGTACCTTTTGTGTCAAATCATAATCGAATGAAGTGAAAGTGTGGAAAGTTTAGTGTTGCGGATAGTTTTAATTTCTTTTCCCTTCTCTCAGTTTTTGAAAACTTATTTTAAGAAAAAATCCAATCCAGTTTGGTTGGTCCATGATATGGGTCCAATAGTAGTGTATTTGGATGGGGCTTGACAAGAGCTTTCCAACGATATATTATAAGCCCAATTCCGATGAATATTGAGGAAGTCATGGCCAATTTACTAAACTGGGCCCGGTTTGAGCCTTATATGCGGCCCAATGATCTAGGGGAGGGCCTAATATAAATTTATCATTCTTAATGCAATTAGGAATGGTTTTAGTCTTCTAGATTCTTCTAGAAGGTTCTTTTCATTCCTAATTCAATTAACATTGATAAATTGACTTTTGTTGACTTTTCAGAGTTTTAATTAAAATCAAAGAGCATTTTTGAGGAAAGATACGATTTTATCCTCCTGTACGGCAATTTTTATCTGATTCTAAGAAAACGCGTGAATATCCAGATCAGCGCCAAACGCTAGCTGTAGCGCCTGGCGCTACGCTTGGCTTGGCGATAATGTTGGCGTCTGGCGCCAATAGCCAGCGTTGTCACTAATTCAATTTTACGTGCGCCAGAACTCTGTTTTTATATTTTATCTTTTTGGCTGATTTTCTTTAAAAATAACGTGCTAAAAACTCCGTTTTCGATAACCAGTTTTCACCTACAATCATCAATTCTCTCTCATTCTCTTCAATAATCATTTACCAACTCTCATCAAGATTCTCTTGATTTCTCTCTGTCTTTTTCTAAACTAGCTTCTCTAAAATATAAAAATTTCGCATTCATTAGACTTAGATACACCTAGCCATATTCAAAGTTGCCTTCGCCCTTGACGTGAAAGGTTTAATTTCTGAGGGTTTGGCCTCAAATCTCTCTTTCAATTATTTAATTTAATTGTTTTGTTTATTATTTTCCTTGAAGTTACTAACGTGTGTATTTTGTTATTAAAAAGAGATACGAGGCATCAAAGTAGGTATTTTAATGGTTTTAATTGATATTATGATATAGAAATCATGCTTAGATTGTTATTTTGATTCCTAGTATCATGTTAGGATGTTTTCCTTAATTTGATGTTTAGGGTGACAATAATAAATTCCTATTATATATCATGTCTAGGGTAACTTTAATATTAAGTATGATTAAAAGTATGATGCCTTTTATTTTCTTCCTAATATTACGATTGTTAGTATCATGTTAGGGATAAAGATTTGATTTTTATCATTAGTGACATGCTAGGGTTTGTTATTAATCTTGTTAGTATCATGCCTAGGATCTTGCTATTATTATTATTATGCTTTAACGTTGATATGATTATTTTAATTATGATTTATGATGATGATTTTATTATTGTTATAATTGTTATTATTGTTATTATTATTATTATTATTATTATTATTATTATTATTATTATTATTATTATTATTATTATTTTGCTTGATATTATATATTGTTATTGCTTAATCACACCATTTATGCATGTTTAAAGGGAATTGGTACTTGTAATCACGCTTAATAAGATAATTAATAATCTTGTTTAGGGTTAATTATGATTATAATTCAAGTGAACGCCAATAATAGTTTTATTTGTGCATTATAATCAACCAACATACATAAACAGGTTTAGGGTTAATCCTATTGGTTGCATGTTAGTCAGAAAGCGCACATGAATACAATCTGAATAAAGTAGACGCCTATTATTAGGGCAGGTTCAAGCTCTTTTAAGTTGGATTTGTACCTTCATCCTCGAACCCTATTTGGTTCAAGACCTTATGGAGTTGACGATCTCTTGGATCGTTAAGGGGTGTAACCTTCACCTCGTGAACGGCTTACAAGTTCCTAAAAAACTTGTTGGCGACTCTTTTGCTCTATCTTCTTCCCTTTTGGACGCCACCGTACTTTAGTGTATGATCACAGTGGGGTTCAAGTTAGGGGATTAACGCTTGATATATTCCCTACAATAGCCGAACACTATTTTTTTTTGTTCCATATTACCAGATATTTTGCAATTGTTTTTTGCTTTAATTTGGTTGCAATTGTTTTTTTTTTTATTGTTCTATAATGTTTAAAAATTTCATATTGTAGTTTATTAAGGATTTTTATTAATTTTGTTGTCCAAATTTGATGCAGGTTTTACACTCCACACAGAAAAAGGATTCAAATATCAAGATGATGTAGATTTTCGTGTTTTAATTCGATGTTGTAATGTAATTTTTTTTTTCTGAAATTATAATATAATGTTGTAATGTAATGTAATAACAATTTTTTTTTCTGCAACTTGATGAATATATATATATATATATATATATATATATATATATATATATATATATATATATATATATATATATATATATATATATATATATATATATATATATATTAATGTTATTTTTATATATGATGACTCTATGTAAACCGGCTCCCCAATAGAATCTTTGAGATAGGAAGGGAGAAAAATAGGGCAAGAAGAGATGTGGTCAAACCTTTGAGAAAAAGGGGTATGAGAAATAGAAAAAGGGGTAGCTACTCCCTCAACACAAGGTCTCACATCGCCAATGAGGGCATGAAATCAATCATAGAGTCCTCAAATGAAGAACTCTCACAATCTACAACTCCCTTAAGCTCCAAAACTCCAAGGGAATCAACATCGTCTCCTTTCCACCACAATAAACAATATTTCCTTCAACTATCTCAAAACCTAAGTCCTCAAAACCGTGCATGAATGGGGGTAAAGTCATCGTAAACTCATCTAAATCCCAAAAAGCGTTCTCGATGAACTCATCCAAGAATCTATAAATATTCACATGACTCTCACAAAACAAATGTGACATTACCTCAAAAGAGTCTATGTATTCATAGATTGAAGGCTCACAAACATACACTTGAGGCTCATCAAGATGGGAAAGAGGGTTAGGATTTTCAAATTTAACTCTCTCTTCATTCTCAACTCTTTCACCATCACTCATATGCTCATCAAAGGGATCCTCACAGTCTCTTGGTTGCTCTAAATTATATTATCATCCTCAACACACACATTGGATAGGGATTTTTCATAAACAAACATCAAGAATGATAATTGGCTTTTTAGCTCTTCACTTCTCCTTCTTATCTCCTCAAGTTGCTCCTCACTCGTCATTTCAAGAGACTCCTCACTCTTTTTCATCATCTCCAATTGAAATCTCATAAGATTAAGTATCGACTCCTTATTAGGACCCAGATCATCACTAAGTTCATCATGCCTAATTTGTGCTTCCAAAGTACCAATAAGAGATTCGAAAGGTGTAGAAAGTTGAGGCTCAACAATAGAAGAAGTACAACCAAGATTGGAAGAATTAACATTAAGATCATGAGCATATGCATCACATTGGGGAGTGGGGACACAATCAAACATATGAGATTTGTCAGCTCGAGTATGCACCTCATTATCACGAACAAAAGAAGAAATAGAATTGAAATCACTTGTTCTAGGTTCACTAATGGGATCATGTGACACATCAATGGAAATCATGTTAACATTAGAAGAATTAATACATTGCACATCAAAATTAGACACATGATTACCCTTATTATGAACATCCCAAGCAAACCAAACATAAAAATCCCAAGCATCATCAATTGACAATGCTCTAAATCTACCATTATCCATGCATTAAACTTCATTCCTAGTTTGTTCATTCAAACCAAAATAACAAATCTCACAAGCCTCCCAAAGACTACAACAATGATAGTAAAAAAATCCCTCAGGTCTATGGAAATATTCACAAAAAGAATCATTGTTATATTGTGGAAATGATAGACATGCCATTTTTTATCTCACAAAACAAACAATTATCAAGTAAAAGAAAACTATATACAAAGACCTAGACTCAAGCAATTAAAAACACTCAAACATCGACATTGTTCCCCGGCAACGGCGCCATTTTGACAAGGGGTGGAACTAGGTCATTGAAACTAATCCTTCCTCGGTCAAAATAAATTTATAAACACTTAACCAACCTAAATACTAGTATAGAGGCAAGTCAAGGGTCGAACCAAAACGAACGGTAATGTTCAAGCGCTCTCAATTATGCGCCTAAGATAGGTCGAAGACAAAGATAAAGAGAGAACACTAACCAACTACCAAACAAAGAAACCAAACCAATAAAGCACTAGGATCGGGGATTAAAAAGTAATCATGACAATTGTAGCAACTCAGGAACAATATGCAAATAAATGGTTGCGATGACTAATGGCAAACTCAATCAAAAGAGTTCGACAAGCTGTCTCCTAGAGGTTTAACTAGCGCCAACTACGAGAGAACTAACTAAGAACGTCACAAATCAAACTCAATCGACAATTGTAAGCTACAAATCAATGGTCCGTATCAATGTAGACTCACAATGCAATCTAGCATAATTCTCAAGGCCTAATCGAATTATACACATGCAAATTTAAATTAATCGATTTAATCTCAACAATTAATCAACACAATTCCCAAATTAAGCACAATCAATCAATCATATAAGTTTTACCCAATCCCTAGCAAACAACTACTTTAACATCATCATCTAATTAATTAACAACTAAAGAAATAAACATAATCCCCAAATTAAGCACAATGAATCAATCATACAAGTTTTACCCAATCCCTAGCAAACAACTACTCTAACATCATCATCTAATCAATTAACAACTGAAGAAATCAAGAATCAACAATATATGAAGAACAACTACACTAATCAAGCATCAGACATCAAAATCAGTCTAAACAAACTTTAATATTAAACAAAGCAATAAAATGAGATTGAGTTAGAAATGCTCATTGATAATAAAGAAGATCTTCAACACAATTGTCACCATTGAATCTTCAATTTCTAAATCACCATTGAAATTCCTCACGTTCTCTCTCTAAAATCTACTCCTAAACTAACCCTAAAAACTAGAGGGAGAAGCTCTCAACTAAGCTAAGAATATGATCTAAAATCTAAATGAAACTTGCTCTAAAACTTGCCCCAAAAATCGGGTTACAAAGATGTATATAGGAGGCGCTAACAAAACCCAAGCAAGATGAATACCCAGGGAGATGCGGCCGTGCGGGCAAGGAGGCGCGTCCGCGCCCTGGGGCTGCGCATCCACATTCCCCTAGGTTTCTTCGATCATTTAGCGGCTTCATGTGTTCGCTAAGGTCTTCGAGTGGACGCGCGATATGATGATGATGAACACTAATAGTGGTAGTCCCAAAAAGCACTTGATAGTGGGTTCAACACTCCATCCTAATGAGAGAAGGGCTTGAGAAAGCAAGAGCTAGAACTTGGAGAATCCACTTCCTTGCATCTTAAGCTTTCCAATTGCCATGAGCTTGCTCCAAAAGCATCTTCCACTTTATTAAATCACCAATATCAAGACCCGAACCTCTTACAATACCTACAACCACGAAAATAGAGTAAATAAAGGAGAAAAGAGTAAAAAGACAACAAAATGCACAAAAGCTACAAAATAAGAGCGGAAAGGTAAAACAAAGAGCAAAAGCATAAAACTAAGCATTTATTAAGAAAGAAATCTATGAAAAGAAAGTAAAAACAAACTAAATGCTCATCAAATGGGTGCCATTTATGACACCCATCACTCATGAGCGCAGAAGGAAAGGAGGTACAGAGAAGCTGGAATGTAGTACACTTAAAGCTTTATCATTTCTGAGGAACGAAGGTATGTAGTTATTATTCCAACCTTTTTTCGTTTTTACAAAAAGAAAACAACAAAAAGAAAAACAACAAAAAGAAAAAAAAAGCAAAAAAAACAAATACTCTTCAACAGCCAGATGCAGCAGGAAAGGTACTCTTCTTTATTTAAACTCAGTCAATTCAGTTTACTTTTTACTACGAGTACTAACTTAAGCATCGGAAGGCCGTTGGGGAAACCCATGGCCACCCCTCACCCAATTTTGTTTTGCAAGGATAACAGACGCACTATGTAGGGAATATTTCAAGCATTAACCCAAACTTGAACCCCACCGTGATCATGCATTTAAGCATGGTGGCGTCCAAAGGGAAAGAAGTTAGAGAAAAAGCTCGCCAACATGAGGAGCCAGAGAGTCATAGGAGAAATTGACAGCGTCCACATCAGCAAGGATCTAGAACTTCCTCTTAAGGTTGTTACGAGGCGGAGGCGGAGGGGGAGCACTCCTTAGTGGAATCAAATTAGCCGGAACATTTTCTAGACCCTTAGAAGAAGCCCGCGATCTGATGCGACCCAGGATGGACGAAGAACTAAGCAAATCATGAGATCTTAGTGACCTAGAAGTATCTACAAAAACAGGACAAGTAAAAGCAAATTCAGCCAGTTGCAACACAACAACAATACAATACCAGCAACAAGTATGAGGAAAATCCAACAAGTACAAATAAAAAACAAAGAACCATACAGTATCAACAAGGCATAAGCAGAAACAAAAACCAGCACGGAGGAGATAAACATACCTTGATACATAGTAGGTGCAACCTTTTGCTCGGAGTTTGAATTGTCCAAAGTCTCGATATGAACAACCACTTCAGGCTGCATCAATTTGATGAAAGATCTCTCGTCCACACTCAACTCGTACAATTTGTCAATCAAGGACTTAGACTAAGAACGTTGCTTTAACTTGCTCACTGCAACCATCAAGCAAATAAGCCCAAATCAACAAAGATGAATAACAACACAAAAAAATAAGAAAATAAATACCTTCAGCCTCAATAGTGTCAATCAAGAAATCATTGTCATCACCCAACGAATAAATCCTCACAAAGAAAAACCTGTAATACCACTTCTTATCTAGCGCTTTCTCCAAATCCGTCACCAAGGGATCAGCACTATCCTTCAAACGAAGCCCAACCCGACCTTTACCACTAGTCCTAATTGTGTAAGGATAGCACAAATCCCTTACATCCAATTCTATGCCCAACTTCGCACTCAGCAAATCAAGAATTCGCAGAACTTTCCAATTTTGGGGTAATAACTGACAAGGAAAAACCCTAACCCTAGACAAAAATTGACGAACAACAGAAGAAAAAGGGAAAGTATGCCCAATTACAAAAGGGTATTCAAAGAAACACACCCAAACAGGGGCAGTCCAGTCCGCCCTCTCCATAGAAGATGGGATTTTCACCACCACACCATCAGGGAATTGCGTAACAGTGGCGATTTTTTGAACATCCTCCTACGTCATATGAGAAGGGTAGACGTCCTTAGAAGGGAAAACGTTCTAGGCAACAAGAGTCGGCTTCTTCACACCCTCATCAACCCCAACAAACACTACTTTCATTGTACCACCCATCGCAAAAACACAACGGAAACAAAATAAAGAAACAGAGAAGAACATAGAAGAGAGAGAAAATACCTGAAGAAAATTCGAAATTGGGAAAAAGAAGTGAAGTGATTTGATGCAAGCCCGCACACCCAATAAATATTGCAAAGGCAATAAACCACCCTTCAAAGTTATCGAGGCACTTGCCTTAAAACCGTCACCACGTTCCTTATTTTTGTTAATCGTTGAAATAACTTCCAAAATTCGAATATTTTTCCAACGACTCCCTTTAGGTGATTTTCATCTTCAATGCTTGAACATAAAAATTATGGGCAATTGTTGGGCCCATATTGCCAAGCAACCCAGTACATTTAGGGCAACACTCAATGATCAAAAGATACATTAAACCAAGCAAAACGAACTGATTGGTATAAGTATGGCAAGCAAGATCAAAATATCAATCATGAAGATACTTGCTAAGAATACACCTGTTGAATAGGGAAAAAGAATAAAATCAAAGAAGATCTTCTATGTTTGAATATATTCGATATCTTTGTAACCCTAGCAGCCCCTAGGTATAAATAGCAAAGCTAGACATTGTAACATTCATGTACGCTCACATATACATTAATATAAACTGATTATTTTTCTTATGCTCTCGAAATCGTGTCATTGCTAAGCAAGGAGGCCTATCCTTACTCAGTATTGTATCACTAAACTTATTCTCTTTTAGTTTAATTGTACACTTATTGCTTTATTATTGCTCTTGGTTATTGTATTCAATACTTATGGTTTGATTATTATTACCCCTAAGTCCCTAAGAAAATTCCTAGATACCCTTACTAAGATTTTCCTAAACAATGGGGAAGATATTGCAATTGAAGAATTTTCTGACGCTAAAGATTTTGGCGAATTTGCATTTATCGTTGAACCTTGCTGTAGAAAATGAGCTTCAAATACCTGATTAATGATATTTAGGAGGAGAATTTGATTGTTATTCAATGGAGATTAGGTTATAGGTTGAATACTTTGAGGTTCATCAATGGCAGTGACAACTAACATGTAGTTTTTTTTTTCAAAGTAAAGTGGTTTTTAAAATCATTAATAATTTAAAAGTCAAATATTGAACGGATAAGATTAATTAATAATATTTAAACGGTTGAGATTGAAATTAGTTACAATGGATATATTTTTTATGTAGCCATTGAATAGTCTTCCTTCTTAGAATGTGCTCCAAGACTTCCAACTTTAGCAGTAAGAGTAGGCTTCATATTTAATTGAATAATGTATGAAATAGGCTTTTATGAGGTAAACCCATGTCTTTCTAGTTTTTACCATAATATCAACATATAAACCCATTTTAGGCTTCATACAAAATATAAACTTTTGATTGAGATGGTTCTTGTTTATATATTATATATCAGGAATAATAGATTAAGAACTTCCGAGTGATATAAAGGGGTTTGATTTGTTTGATACAACAAGAATAAGTTTATTTCATTTTTATTTATTTCATTTTATGACATATATCCTTCACTTAAAATGCTCTCAATTTTGGAATATTATTTGCATCTGGAAATGTTTTATGATTGGAATCTTTTAACTCAATCATTATTATACCTTTCCTTATAATCGTTATCTTTGAGTCATCATCAAAAGTCACATTATCGATTATACTTGTATATAAATTAACAAATTTGCTTTTTTTTTTCTCCTTTTGTAGTTTCATATGGTTGCTCATTTTATAGTCAAGATACTATGTTCAATTATCATCTTTCTTGTCAACCATTTTGAAAGTTAATAAAATGGTTGCTTCTTCTGTTCCTTCCTTTTTTTTTCAATACCAATTATTTCTTCTTGCACATGAAAATGGCCATATATGCCATGATTGTAGCACTGAACATCAGCTTTGATATTAGGAAATTTTGACAATTACCACCTTTTTTTTTGGAAGAAATTACCATCTATTATTGTTTCCATTTTAGCAATTACCACCTACGTTACTATTATTTTTTTACAAAAAAATTACCACCAAGTGTTTCTTAAACACCAAAAGTTCCCACCTATTTGGCTCTCATCCACCTTATGACGTCATATGGGCCCAACATAATACATTCCCTCCCTTTTCCTCTTCTATTTCTTATTTCTTACTCGATACTTCACTTCCCTGTCTCCCTTCTCTCTCCTTCACCATTAATGGCAATTAATCCAACCTCACCCACTTAATTTTTTTAGAAAATTAACTCTCTTGCATCACATCTTCTTTCTCATTCCTAATTCCTAGTCAAAAACATTGTAAAATTGGCAAGCTTGAAATCTTCTTATTTGATATAGTCACAACCCCTGCTATCACTATCTTGCTCGTAAAACTGGCAAGCTAGAAATGTTACCCCTGGATTGTGCTTAGTCCATGAAGTCAGATTGGAAGCTTGATATCCACACTTACAGATGTGAAATTGTGTCTGCACAAAATCAAACTTTTACTTAGCCATAACTACTTGTAAATTAGAGAACCAGGTCATAATTCACAAATTGTTGTTAATTAATTCACTAATTGAACACCCTGACCCCTAATTTTAATTGCTGTAGACACCCATTTTTGTCTCCCCAAAACCAAACACGGTGATGAGTACCTTTCACGTTGAATGATAATCGAATGAAATGAAAGTGTGGAAAGTCTAGTGTTGCGGATAGTTTTAATTCTCTTCTTTCTCTCTGTTTTTGAAACCTATTTTATGATAATAGCCAATCCATTTCAGTTTGGTCCATATTAAGGGTCCAATAATAGTGTAATTGGATTGGGCTCGAAAAGAGCTTTTCAACAATATATTATAAGCCCAATTCCGATGAAAAATGAAGAAGTTATGGCCAAATTACTAAACTCGACCCGGTTTGATCTTTATATGTCGCCCAATGATCTAGAGGAGGGTCTATTATGATTTATCATTCCTAATGAAATTAAGATTGATTATAGTCTTCTAGAATCTTCTAGAAGGTTCTTTTGAATCCTAATGTCATTAGCATTGATAATTGAGTTTTAAGAGTTTTACTTAGAATAATAGAAGTGTTTTAAAGGAAATTACAGTTTTACCCCTCCTACGCTTAAATTTTATCAAAATAAGAAAACGTGTGAAAAAACTGTCTGCAACTCCACACCACAGGCTGCAGCCTCCTAAAACCTCTATTTTGAATCACCAACTCTCATTAAGAAATTCTTGCTACTCTCTCTCTCTCTTTTTCAATTATTTAATTTAATTGTTTGATTTTATTATTTTCCTTGAAGTTACTAACATGGTATTTTGTTATTAGAAAGTGATACGAGGCATCCAAATAAGTGCTTTAATTGTTTTTATTGATATTTTTATATAGAAATCATGTTTAGGTTGTTATTTTTATTCTTAGTATCATGTTAGGATGTTTTATTGCTTCCTAGTATCATGTTTAGGGTAATAACTAAAAACTCCTAATATCAAGTATGATTATTGTGATGCTTTTTATTTTTCTTTCCTAATAGCATGTTAGTATCATGTTAGGGTTAAAGCTTTGATTTTTATTGTTTAATGACATGCTAGGGTTTGTTATTAATCTTGTTAGTATCATGCCTAGGATCTTGCTATTATTATGGTTTAACATGATTATTTTAGTTATGATTATAAAGACTATGATTATTATAATTATTGATTATTTTAATGTTGCTTGATATACTTTTATTGTTATTGCTTGATCACGCCTTTTATGCATGTTTAAAGGGAATTTGTACTTGTAATCACGCTTAATATGATAATTAATAATCTTGTTTAGGGTTTATATGATTATAATTCAAGTGATCGCCAATAATAGATTTATTTGTGCATTAATATTTAACCAACATAGATAAACAGGTTTAGGGTAAACCTAATGATTGCATGTTAGTCAGAATGCGCACATGAACACGAGAAGAATAAAGTAGAGGCCTATTATTAGGGCAGGTTCTGTCTCTTTTAGATTGGATTTGTACCTTCATCCCTGAACTTCCAGTCTTGGTTCCAGACCTATTGGAGTTAACGATAACCTGGATCGTTAAGGGGTGTAACCTTCACCCTGTGAACGGTTTACAAGTTCCTAAAACTTGTTGGCGACTCTTTTGCTCTAGCTTCTTTCCCTTTGGACGTCACCATGCTTAAGTGTATGATCACAGTGGGGTTGAAGTTTGGGGTAATGCTTGAAATATTCCCTACAATTACAAAACCCTAATTTGAACTACATTAATTCAATCCCCAAAATGAAAATCAAAAACCCTAACATCAACTGAAACCCCCTAAATTAAGATGAACAACATACCTTTCTTTGTGAATGCGCTGTAGCAACAACAATTCTTGTTCCTCAATTTTGGGTTAGAGAAGTGAATTGCAATGTTTTCGATTTCTTTCAGTTAAAAAGTGAACCAGGGGAGTGAAGTATCAAGTGAAAAATAAGAAATAGGGGGGAAAAGGGGAGGAAAGGTATTATGTAGGGCCCACATGATGTCATAAGGTGGTTGAGAGCCAACTAGGTAGAAACTTTTGGTGTTTAAGAAAACAGTTGGTGGTGATTTAAAAAAAATAATAGTAGGTGGTAATTGCTAAAATGGAACAATAGTAGGTGCTAATTGTAAAAATTTCCTTGTTATTACTTATTTGATACACCCTGTCCTCAATAGATCATTGGCAGAGGTTTCACTTCGATAAAAGCTAGGGAGTTTGATATGAAATTAATACTAATTAAGCAACGGAGTAGTTGAGCAAGTAGGGGTCGAATCCCAAGAGATTTAGGACTAACTAATTAAACCGACTCAAATTAATACTAATTAAGTAACCTATCAATATCGAGAAATCTAAGCAAAAACAAATATTAACTATTAAGCAACGGAAATAATATGAAATCAATCAATAACTAAAAGACCTCTAATATTATCCCTAGTAATATGAATCAATGCTATAGAACAATCTATCCCTTATCCCTCAATTAAACCAATAAATATTCCACAAGACAAATGCTCCCTATAACAATACTAAGAATTTCTTTTAATCTACTAGTAGTTTCCCTAACATGCAATCATACCTAGTTTCATTGAAACATACATATTAAAGAGATTATGAACGACATCTTATAAATCCTATCAAGAAAAATTAGCTATTCTCATGCATAAAGGTTCTTACTTTTAATTAGGATTCTGAAATTATTAATTAAGAATCAACTCTCGTTGCAAACCTAATCACATTCAATAACACTATTCTTAATTGTTTATTGATGATAAAACCAACCCTAATAACGAAGAATTATATATTAATTAAATTGGGAATTGAGAAGCAATTAACACATTAATCCACATTAGGGTTTAACCTAACCCTTGATTATAAAACTAGTCAAACATGATAAAAAAAATAAATAGAATAAACAATAAGAGAAAACATAATAATAATAATAATAATAATAATAATAATAATAATAATAATAATAATAATAATAATAATAATAATAATAATAATAATAATAATAATAATAATAAGAGAATAAAGGAGAGAAAATACTTGAATTGAATTAATGGAATTTTGAAAGTAAATCTTCAATGAACAAAATTTGGAAGAACAAAAAAGGAGAATAAAATATCGTAGAAATAAAAATAACTTAATGTTAAAACTCCCTCTTCTATCTTAAAATTAACCTATTTATATCCGAGTACAAAACTAGGAAATTCTATCTTATTAGGACTCTAAACGCTTAGCTAAAAGAATGACTACAAGCGGGTTGTGGCAGGGAATAATTCGCCACAGGCAGGTTGTGGAGTAGGCGGCCAAACCTTCCATTTCGCACTAAACACATCTTTTAACAAATCAAACCACGATTAAGGCTAACATCTAGAAAACCGAGCCCTTTTCCTACAAAAACAAAAGTAAAAATACCAAGGAGAGCAATATCAAAATATAAAGACGGAAAATTTGATAATTACCACCATCTATAGTAGGCAAAATTGAAATTACCACCTCATGTTTTTTTTACAAAAAAAATTACCACCTAGTTTTTTCCAAAACTTTTTAAACTCCCACCTGTTTGACGAATGATGTTATCATGGGGCCTAATTTCACGTTTTCCCTCTCTCCTCCCTTGAATTCCCCTGCTTCCTTGCCTTCCTTCTCCCTTTATCGAATTCTTCTTTGAAATTTGATTTCATTTTATCATAAAGAAAGACAGCCAATTTGGGAAGAAATAATAGCACAAAGATTACTTGAACCTGGAGTCATAACAAATACAATATGTATAACATGAGTGTATTTTTTCCCATGTAATAAATATATACTTATTTGCAAATTGTTAATTAGTGTTTAATGGTTATGGCTCCACGATTATTAAACTTAAGAATTAATTATGTGGTTTTAGACAATAGTTGAATGCCTATCATGCAACTTTTTACTATTACAAACATTTATAAATCCATATCAAGTGAAATCAAAAGCAAAGTTTTGTGAGTGTACATAACTCGATAAATTCAAATGACGTACAAATTCATGCACAAAATCTTGAAACGTGAATTTTGATGATTTAATCTATTTAATTCAACTGGTTTGAAACCCAAATTGACATCTTTCTTACATACATACGGAGTAACCACACTAAAAACAGTAAAAGTATATTCTAGTAAATTAAAACAATTATGAATTCCAGCAGATCTAATCATATATTATAAAATCACAACCGAGTTCATGTAAAAGTATATAAAATGAGCAAAATAACATTTAATAAACAAAAATACCCTTAGGTGCACATTACAGGCTTACACCCTAGTTTAAACTCCGTCTATTCAAGAAAAAATTGACACAGCAAATTATACACACATGCTGATGCATTATTTTGACCCTTGGTCCTTATGATGTTATAATCAATTATCATAAGTTAAACTTAATAGGCACAATGTGATTGGCTGAAATTACACACGTCAACACTTGCTTTTGATTTATTTTGTAATGCCAATTTAATTGAAATCATTTTTTAATTCTACTATTATTTATAAATTCAAAAAAAAATCGTAATTTCTTAAAATCATTTTGGCTTCCATAAAGAATTACAAAAAAATTTGATTTAAATAAAATAAAAAAGTATCATCCTTCTTCATCCAAATCAAAATAGTTTTAAATTTTTTCAGTTCAATTCATTCAATGATTCAATATTAGTTTTGATTAATTTTATCATTGAAAAATAAATCAAAAATAATGATAATGGGTAAAATTTCAACCTTCATTTTGCACCATTTAATGTAATGTATGGTACTCATTTTAGATGATCACTATAAAATCAACTATTTTATTAATAAATAGAAATTTGCACAATTGTATTTCATATAATACAAACCTGAAAACATGATAGATCAACTTATTTTATATATTAGTTCTAAACCCTTAAAAATTAAATCAAACATAAAAACATTCAATTTTTACCTCAATGAAAAAAAAAATTAATTCAATATAATAACTTAATTAGCCCTAAAAATTTAATTAAAAACCCTAAGAAACTCGAAAAAATCAAAAATAAAATAAAAATAAATAAAAAAAAACAAATAAAAAAATACTTACAAGCATAACATCAAATAAGGTGTCTTGATCAAGTTTTTCCATGAACTTTTCTTCCCACGACTTAATTATGCCATCATAAGCGTCACGACAAGTTCTTTTAGCCTCGTACATCTTGCAGTACTCGATGACCTTACCAAGAGTTTTTCCGTCGACATTTGGTCACGGGATAATGTGGCCTTGGATGTCGCCGAGATCGGCTATCATGTGCTTAATTATTATAGATTGTAACGCAACATTTTCATTGACATAGAAAAACTCCTTATCATTAGTCTTAAGGACGATCTTCTTCGGTGAACAAGCGTAGGAGGATGTTGACTGAAAACTTGTTGGAGGCTAGGGTCGAAAATGGTCAGATTAGGGCAGTATTTATAGCAAAAACAAAATACTACATCATTTCTTACAAATTAGGGAAAGAAATAATTTGTAAGAAATAATTTTGTTACTTTTTTTTAATTGAGGAAAGTGGCAAAGAGTCACTAGAATGCATTACTGTAATAGTTAAACTAAAATATGCGTATTAATTTACGTCAATTATAGATGAATCGGATTACCATAAATCGTTGGTAGTAATTACATCACTAGATATTGTTAACGAATAAACGAAAATTGGCGGTAATTACCACTAAGAGAATACGCGCAATTACTGATGGGAAATACCGATGGCCACTAAAAGTCTAAAATACGTCGTTAAATATGTAATAATGTTGAAATTCAATCAAGAGGAGATTATCAATGTTGTTTTCTTGATAATGTTCGTTAATGACTTGATTAATGATTGTTGCATTTAATTAAAAGGCGATTCTTCCTGAGGAAGAGCATTTATTTGATACCTAATTAAAAGTTTAAATTATGTTAGAAGGAACATCCCATTATTATTTCTTAGATCTGATAGATAATTTCAACATTTACATGCATGCAAAATTTACAGATCAAAAACATTTTTCGATGATTTTTATTTGGTATTATCGGAAATACTTTAACCAAGTGACCGATGACTACTAAAAACTGTTGGTATTTTCGACGGCCACAAAACTTGCGGAAAATACCAACGAAACACAATGAAGAAAATAAATGAAAAAATCCTGCCACTGTCCCCCACCAATAGCCACTCACAACACCAATCTCAAAAAATAAAAAGAAAATAAGTTCCAAGAGACAAACAAACTAAGAACTTAAGTAAACTTCAGAAAGTTAAAAAAAAAAAATTCAAATTATTATCTAGATTTTATCTATCTTTACAAAAATCCAAATTATTTTATATCAGCATAAGGGGAAAAAATGTTGATTTTACCACTTTTAGAGAAACAAAATTTTAATGTTACCACTATTTAGCAAATTTTGCCCTTGAAAAATTAATTGAAGAATTTATATAAATAATTGAATAGGTAAAGAAGTTGGAGGAAATTATACATTTTGAAATTTTGTGAAAAAATAAGGGAAAATAGCCATAATTTAATTCATATAAATAATTTTACGGACGTAATTTGGTTATACTTAATGTAATTTAAATTTGATTTTTTCGTTTGTAAAAACAATTTTTTTTTTGTAAGTGTTAATCAATTTATTGATGTACGTAGAATTCGAGGTTTTATAAGAGTGATAAAATAAATAAATAATCCGAATAGTTTTTCAGCAATGTAACATTCCATTTAAGACCCATATATGTTTGTAAGATACTTTTGCAAGAGTTAAATGTCTCATAGCCTCCATCAGTTTTAAATATAAGGCCTATCAACAGAATAAACATGCATGTTTACATAGATTTTACCATGCTTTCGACCTTTCGATCAACTTATAATTCAACTACGATTATCAATAAGATTCATAAGATCAAAATACCAAATATAATAATCTTGTTATTATCATAACTTTTACGGTATTATCTATTGATTTATTTCTAACACGTAGTTATTATTATATTTATAAATCAACATATAATTTATATATTCAACTTTTAAAAGTAGAAAAACTATATATAGTGGTATCTTCTTAACTAGGAATTTTATCAATTCTGGAGATATATGTAATTAATGTATATTGATAATCTCATATCATAGCGTCATATGATAGGTTAACAATTAATGAATACAATAATTTAGTATCTGTTACGATA
This sequence comes from Chenopodium quinoa, assembly GCF_001683475.1. Classification (NCBI taxonomy): domain Eukaryota; kingdom Viridiplantae; phylum Streptophyta; class Magnoliopsida; order Caryophyllales; family Amaranthaceae; genus Chenopodium; species Chenopodium quinoa. The sequence continues at coordinate 83,887 of NW_018744745.1, forward strand.
AATACTTCAATAAGGACCATGTTTTTTCTATATCCATGAAATGGTTAACCAATAAATGAGATACTTTATTGACACTAAAAATAAATATATATGAAAAATTAATTAAAAACAAAACTTGGTAGTTTTAATTATTACCCTTTCGTCATCTATCTTATCAAACATTAGAATGTAAAGAAAAACAAAAGAAAAAATTGAACAAAATCAATAACAAATCAAATTATTAAATCAAAGAAAAAAAAATACTCACAAGAATGAGTTTAAACAGGGTCTCTTGGTCAACTTTGAGGAAGTCCTTATGCCATTGCCTGATTTCATCTTTAGTGGTTTCGGATTCAGGGTTATCGACAACGTGCTTGTTGCAGTACTTTATAATCTTAGAGAGAATTTTAGAGTCTACATTAGGCACTTGAATAAGATTGTTGCAGTCGCTGAGGTCTTTGATCATGTGCTTGAGGGTTTGAGAAAGCCTTGCTGCGTTTTTGTCGCTTTTAAAAACCTCCCCCTCAAAAGTCCTAAGGGTAAATTTCTTGGAAGATGGTGGAGAAGATGAGGATGATGCCAGGGAATTGGAGATTTCTCGGAAGGAAAAGAGGAGAGGAATATTTTGTAAAATTATGACTTGTTTTGAAAATATGTTGACTGATGAGACTTTGAAAGACTACTAGGGTTGTTTTTATACATGTTATTGGGGATTATAGAAATATCTTAAAGGATGCTATCTAACTTTTTCCAACAAATTTTATCCTAGCCTATCCAGCTATCCTATATGATTTTAATTTAGGGTATGATATAAAAAGTTAACTTTTATGCAAATTAATGGGTCAAGTGTGGCCCAATGAGTCAAGTGTGGCCCAATGAATTTGATACAATTTTGATTTGAGGAAAAAAAAAAGAGAAGAAAGCCGCTACTAGTGGATAGAGGAAATAAGGAGCTGCTTTTGGGGAACAATTGAGGAAGAGCAGAAGGTTGTCAACAAGTTCTCTCCCTCATACAAGCATGGAAAAACCTTTGGAGTTAAATGCTGATGAAAATGTGCTTGAAGGGCAGGTGTCTGAGCTTACTAACAGAGCAAAGGTTGCTGAAAAAAAAAACTTTAAGAGGCTATGGGAAAAATACAAAAGTTGGAGAGAGGAGTACAGGGACTTGAGAAGAGTCTTAGGGAACAGAAGGTGGAGTTCCAGTAGGCTATCAACAACTTGGAAGATAAACTCCAAGCCAGTATTGAGCATCAAAAGCATGACAACAAGATAATGGAGTTTCTTCAGAGTTGACCAGTTTATATCTCTCTAGTTTATCATTAACCTAGTCTATTTTCAGCCAAGCCTAGCCTTAATCCTTTATTTTGGTTGTCTTAGTCATGAACAATTTCAGTTTTTATTTTATTATAGTTTGAAATATTTTGGGTTTGTAATTGAATCAAGCAGGATTATCTTTGGATTTTAATGAATATTTGGAACTTTTTCCTATACATGTGTGTTTTGTATGTTATGAAAGCATGTGCAGGAAAGTGGAACTAAATGAAGGGAATTTAGTAGCGCTGCCTTCAATTTCCCACACTCGATGAATTGCTTGTAGGGTTGTGGCTAGGTGCTTAATAACTTGAAGTGCAAGAGTTTTTTATAATTCAAAAATAGGAAAAGAAGCAAACTTGAAGGCTGAATTTGTTCAAGGTTTTAGTTGATAAAGTATCAGAAGCTTCTCTAATGTTGCTGTGTTTTAAGTTTGCTAAAGTTTGTCATCATCAAAAAGCGGGAAATTGTTGAAGTTAAAGGTTTGATGATGATGAACTTAAACAAAGCAAATTCAAACTAATAAGAGTTCTCTAAGTGTTGTGACTAGAACAGAAGAAGTTGACTTTGGAAGTTGAAGAGGATCCTAACTATGAAGACTCATAGAGATCTCAAGGATAGTTAAGGAAGGTAGGAGAAGAGTTCCCTCACATGAACTAACTAAGTTCTCTAACATAAACTTGAAGATAGCAAGTTAGAGTGTTGACTTGGTCTGCATTGAAGACATTAAGTTCTGGAAGAACTTAGCTTGCGAAGTCCCAATTCAGAACTAGAAAGCAAGTGACAGCAGGAACTTAGTCCTGGACTGCGTGAAGCCCAAGTATCCTAGAATACATAGTATTGGCAAAGTAATTTTTTTTTTTTTAAGATTTTATCTTTTAGATTTGCTGTAAATATGTTAAGTAGGTTTACGCGTGTGACTTATTAGAAACATGACAAAAAGCTTGGCAAGCTTCTTAAAATAGGAAAGTTTAAAAAGATAAGTTTTTAGAAAAAGATTTACTATATGATTTATTTCTTGAAAACCGATTATCAAAAAGATATTATTCTTCTTGATAATTTATCTTTGATAAGTTTTCTAAAAGGTTTTCTTTAAAATAGATTTACTTAAAACCGTGTTTTAAGATTTTGGTAAAATATCATATTTATCTTTTGAAAGCCCTACTTATATACAAGCAAGTCTTGTATAAATTGTAGAAATCCTAATTCATTATTTTCTGTGAGTTTATGCATGAAGAAATCAAAGTGTGCTTAATTGTGTAAGTTTGCCAAGTCAATAAATTTGTCATATTAGTTTCGGTTTTCATGCGTAGCTTGTCTCTTATATAATAAGAGTCTATATTTTGTAATTGGTTGGGTTCTTGGGTGTGTGTGTGTAATCTATCTTTTCATATAGTGTTGTAGGTTTCTAGGTTGAAGTTGAGTGAGTAGTGTTCAGTGAATATGAGTGAATCTAAGTCAAAGACTTAGGTTTGGTAGGATAAGGTCCTACTGGGTAGCAAGTTCAGTCTAGAACTTGTGAGTAAAGGTCCGATTATAATAGGTTGTAACTTGTATGTTTGCCCAATTACAGTGAAATGGTTTAGTTTTGAAATCCCTTAGAAGCGTCGAGGTTTTACTTCATGTTGGGCCCTAGAAGGTTTCCTCGTAAAATATTGTGTGCATTGCAAGTTCCTTTACAGTTTGTTTTACATTCCACAAAAAGTAGTCACTAGGAACACTATAATTCACCCCCCTCTCTTGTAGTGTTCGTCTCAACTAACAATAGTGTACTTCACTAGTTATTTATAATAGACAAACAAAAGTTAGCGCACGGTAAGTACATCTTGATAACAGTGTAACACACAAACATTCCATCCAATCTCTCTCGTATATATTCGTTATCTAATAGAGTATAAAGTAATTTTTAATGATCTTTTCAATTTGGTAGTATGTGATAAAAACATTCTTGTTGAAATTTTCGACTAGAACTTGTGAAGATCCTTCTCCACGGGGCAATAATAATGTTGAAATTCATTCAAGAAGAGATTAATCAATGTTGTTTTCTAGTTAATGTTCGTTAATGACTTGATTAATGATTTTTGCATTTAATTACAAGGTGTTTCGTCCAGAGAAAGAGAGTTTATTTGATACCTTATTAAAATCTCAAATTGTGTTAGGAACATCCCATTATTATTTATTAGATTTGATAGATAAATTTGACATTTACATGCATGCAAAATTAACAGCTCAAATACATTTTTCAACGATTTATATTTGGTAATATTGGAAAGACTTTAACCATGTGACCAATGAGTGATAAAAACTGTTGGTATTTCTGACGACCACAAAACTATCGGAAAACACCAAAGGAAAAAAATGTAGAAAAAAATTAAAAAAATCCACCCACTGTCCCCCACCAACGGCCACTCACAATACCAATCTCAGAAAATAAACTCCGAGAGACTAACAAACTAAGAACTTAAGTAAACATCTAAAAGTCCAAAAAAAAATCAACCGCTAAAAAGTTGAAATTATGAGCTATTTACCTACCTTTACAAAAATCCGGACTATTTTATATCACCCTAAGAAAAAAAAAGTTGATTTTATCACTTGAAAACACTATATTAAATTCAAGGAGAGCATTGAAATCACAAGCAGTTGCACTCTAGTAAGGATGATGTAGGTTGAATAGAAATTATGAAAAATTAAAAACATGCTCTAGAAAAGAATGGCACAAGGAAAGTATAATGGAATCAAGATCTACCTCTCAAAAAACATCCTTTTGGCAATTGATTGGTGTATCAGATCAAATAAAATTCCAATGGGAGAATTAAATAGTTAAATGCGGACTTGTCATATTTAGTAATCAACAAAAGGGAGGCATTGATTACACCAAACTTTAGCACCCGTGGCTAAAATGGTCAAAATACAAGCCTTAATTTCTTGCTATTACAGCTTCTATAAACTAGGAGCTACATTATATGGGTTTTCACAATCTCTTTATATTGGGAGATCTTGATGAGGAGGTATACATGAAAGTACCTTCTGGCTTTGAATCTTCATTCTTACCCTAACAAGGTATGTTGTCTTCGAAATTCTCTTAATGGCATTAAACAAGCACCAACGTGTTGTACTCCGATTATTGTTGTGTTTGTGAAACTTTGTGTGCTTTGAAAGAGTACAGTTTCTTATGTACGTACCCCGATTATTCTTTATTCACATATAATAAAGATTGGTTCTATACAAATCAATGTTTTTATTTATAATATGTTGATGATCTCATTATTTTTGGGAATGATATGATTCTTCTTCTTTAAAGACATTCAGTGATTATTTTCATATGAAGGATCTTGGTTCTTTGAAATATTTTTTTCGGCATTATTGAAGTGGCTAGTAGTTCTTCTAGTTTGTTCCTTTATCAAAGGAAGTGTACTCTTGATATATTTTATGTGGATGAATTATTAGTTACAAACCTATTGGATTTCCTATATATTGATTAAAACCACAAGCTAGACTTGGCTAGTAGTGTTGCACTCTCTGATCTTGAAGCCTATCGAAGGCCTATTGGTAAGATGATTTATATCACAGTCACTCGACTAGATCTTGCTTATTTATGTCGGGTCTTATTTCAATTCATGAAAAATTGAACACTGAGAATCAACCTTAAAATAAGGCTCATGTGATATTTGAAAGGCAATCATGGACAGGGAATTCTTTTGAGTGTTGATAATGATTTAACCTTGCATGGTTGGTGTGATTCAAATTGGCTCGCATATCCTGTTACATGTAGATCTTTGATTGGATGGCTCATGTTTCTTGTTCATTCTCCCATTTCATGGAAGACAAAGAAACAAATCATGATTTGTAGTTCTTTGACAAAGGAAAAAATTAAAGCGCATTATGAATGCTATCACTTGTGAATTAAAGTGATTAAAGGGGCTTTTATTGTGTTTAAGAATTGTTTTTCATAAACGAACCAACCATAGAATTTAAATGTTCTTTTGTTTACCAATGCATGGCCCTTGGCAAGACGAAATTGGTTTATTTATTACATAAGATGGGAATTGCATCTCACCTCCACATAAGGGGTGTTAGGATTTGTTCAGATATTTGATAAGTTACCTTAAATATATGATATGTTTTGATATTATATTGATTGTGTACATCCTAATATTTTTCCATATCTTTGAATGGAATATTGTACACCATATAGATATATATGATCAATGAACCAATCAATGGGAAGGCTTTTAATACCTTTAAACAAATCTTGCAATTTTAATTGTTGTCAAGTTGAACTCAAAGCCTCCACTAAATTCAGAGTTTTCAAGTTCTTACACATGTTTAATGTTACAATTAAGTTACCTTTTGGCCTAGTTAAAAAACAAATGAGGCCTTGGTTAAAAAAAAGTTATTTAGGAATGGATAGTCTAAAAATTTGTGAAAGCCTAAACAAAATACAACAACAACAAGACTTAGTCCAAAAATAACTTGGAGTCAGCTAACATGAATTCCCATAAGGAATCGTACAATATTATAAAGAAAAGGACATAATTTGAAAAAATGTGAGTAAAGTAAGAAAATAAAAGAGGATTCAAGAAAAATTAATGAAGTTTTAAAGGAAGACAAGAATGAAATTCAAGATTGATGTAAAGACGTTGGAGGAAATAAAAAATAATGGTGTGAGAAAACTTTAGCAAAGGAAAACAATACAATTCATAAAGCATTAATGAGATAATATAATAAAATTAGATATGAGTAAAAAAATTAAACAGACAAAAAATAACATGCAAGACATAGATTAATACGATAACTGGAGAAGCAACAATGTCAATTATTCGGAAATACATAAAATCATATCTTTCTTAAACTCAGTAATAGCGAAGAGTTCATTAACTAAAATTTTCTAATCAAATCATATTTCTTTCTGTGAGTTTCTTCGCAATTGTTGTCTGAATATCAGCTTACTCACGATCATCAAAGGCCCATTGATGTTCCCTTCGAATTTTGGCTTCTTCTTCCGGTGTAAAATCATTGACGATGTTGAAGATCTTCCTTACCTCCTCAGGACTTTTAGACTTGATGATATCGGCAATGGCTTGGCAGGTCAAGTCTAGTAAACCCTTTATGTTCAAGTAGTTTGCAGCCTGCACGAATATTATTCCTTTTAGTACTTTAACTAATGCAATTAATAAATAATTTATAAATAAAAAATGCTAATAAAATTGAAAGTCTATTTTTTACCTTCAAATTTTAGGGTTTATGTGAGGGTTAACTTTTGACGACTATCAATTACTCCGTACATCATTTTATGGTATTATCTATTGATTTATCTCTAACTCGTAGTTATTATTATAATCGACATATATTTATAAATTCAACTTTTAAAGTAGAAAAACTACATATAGTGGTATCTTCTTAACTAGGAATATTATCAATTATGTAGATACATGTAATTAATGTTTATTGATACTCTCATATCATAGTCTCATATGATAGGTTTACAATTAATGAATACAATAATTTAGTATCTCTACAATAAATAATTCAATTAGGACCGTGTCTTTTCTATATCAATGAAATGGTTAACCAATTAATGAGGTACTTTATTCATCATAAAAATAAATAAATTTGAAAAAATTAATTAAAATTGAAACTTGGTAGTTTTAATAATTACCCTTTCTTCATCTATCCTATCAAACATTGAAACGTAAAGAAAAACAAACAAAAGAATTCAACAAAATCAATTACAAATCAAATTATTAAATCAAAGAAAAAAATATACTCACAAGAATGAGTTCAAAGAGGGTCTCTTGGTCAACTTTGAGGAAATCTTTATCCCATTTCTTTATTTCATCTTCAGTAGTTTTGGATTCGGGGTTATCGACAACATCATGCTTGTTGCAATACTCGATAACCTTAGAGAGAATTTTAGAGTTGACATTAGGCACCGGAATAAGATTGTTGTTGTCGCCGAGGTCTTCAATCATGAACTTGAGAGTTTGAGAAAGTCTTGCTGCGTTTTCGTCGATTTCGAAAAACTCCTTCTCGGAAGTCCTAAGAATTAATTTTTTGGAAGATGGTGGAGAAGAAGAGGATGATTCCATGGTATTGTAGTTTTCTTGGAAGGAAAAGAGGAGAGTAATATTTTTAAAAAGTATGACTTGTTTTGAGAATATGTTGAATGATGAGACTTTAGAAGACTACTATGGTTGTTTTTATACATGTTATTGGGGATTCTAGAAATATCTTACAGGATGATATCTTACTTTTTCCAATAAATCCTATCCTACCATATCCTATCCAGCTATCCTATATGATTTTATTTTAGGGTATGATTTTATTTTACAATGAGAATGAAAAAAATATATAGTTATGTGAAGGTGTTGTTAAAATAGTCAAAGTAAATACAAGTATTTTCCATTTATTGATTTTATTTTAGGGTATGATTTTATTTTACAATGAGAATGAAAAAAAAATATAGTTATGTGAAGGTGTTGTTAAAATAGTCAAAGTAAATACAAGTATTTTCCATTTATCAATTTTTACCATTTCATTATTTCTTTTTAATAATTTAATATATTAATGTTCTAACTCATCCAAACATTGGTGCCTAAATAAAAGTGTCAACCAACATGAGCACAAAAAAATTGAATACTCAACCTAAAAAATCGCACAAGCATGTTCTGGTACTGGCTTTCTTATATTTCTAATTTGCCTGCACGATTTTCCTCTAATAATAATTGTAGTTGCAGAATGAAATTTCTTCAAGTATGTGGTTTCGTTTTACAGCAGATTAAAAAAGATGGTTGTTGGTTAGCCACAATTGCAAGTATTGAATCTAGATAAAATAGAGATGGATTTCAATTACCACCTACAAAATTTCTAAACCTTTGGATGACTTAGCTGATGTTCCACCTTTATTCACCTTTGGTTTGGAACCCACAATAAAATAAATGCATCGACATATAGCAATGAAAGGATTGACGTATGGTGTTTCCTTTATTAGCTTATTAACTGCTCGGATGATGAATTTTGATGAAGAATAAGTGACATGTCTATTATCTTGGGGGGATTGAGCGTGTTCCCACATTTGACATGAAATTCTTATTGGGATTCATGTTCTGAGATTGATGATTATGATAAGGAAGATATAAATTTAATGTGTTTTTACTTGTTAGTCTTTTCACAGTGCGAGAATGGAAATATAGATAGTGGTATTATGATATTGGATTCTGGTGAGTAAAGCTTCTAATCGTCGTGCTTTCTACTCAGGGATCTAATTTCGTTGTTAGTTTGCGTTATTGTGGAACCTGCTGCATAAGTGTTTGTTAAAATACAAAATCTTGTAGATATTATTATGCGAATATATTTTGTATTATTGAGTTAATATTATGTTAGCATTTGGTCTCTCTATGTACTGGTATATCTATTGAAGGGTAGATACTACTCCAAACTAAGAAGATTTATACCACAATAAAATATTCACAGTGACAGATAACAGACACTGGTGCATGACATGATGATAATTTTTTATACTGTAGTTTATTGATTTTCATAGCATAAGCTAATCAAGTGCTGACTTAGGTTGTCCCTAGTGAAATGTTGAAGCATTACATCTTAAGTTTTGTTGCTTCATTGTCACTAATATTATGGGTTGTTTCCTTGTGCTTATCTCTGGGGTGGGTGGTAGTTCCAAATTACCTACGAATGAAATATAGCATTATTAAAAGCCTTTTGTTATACACCATATCTTGCTTGTGTTTCTTTTTCATCTTCTTAAGTACTCCTAGCCTATGACCCAATCGATTTTTGTAGTTAGTCCGGTTGAATAATATGTGACATAATCTAAGCCTAAATTTAATTTTCTTAATGCCTTTAGGTGGCATAAGGTCTTAGTTATTCTATTTGTTGAGGATTCGTTAACTTGCTTATGCCTACTAGTACTTTAGAAATTCAGAAGTTCATCCTTAAACAATTGCTTGTTTTCTGGTTATGGATTGTTGGGGAAGTGTTTTCAAAGGAAGTAATTATCCAGATTCTAGTTTAACATGTCAGGAAGCATTGGTTTGTGCTAAAAATTAAGATTTATGTTTGCATAGGTCCTTGATATATTTTGCTAACCTTTTCTGTTTTTTCTCATATGAATGGAAATTAATTACGCCATCTCTTATTGTCTTTTTAAATCTAGAAATGAGACTTATAAGACTGTGTTATAATAGGGATTGGATGATATGTTAACTTACGAATATGTGTAGCTTGGATGGTTTGAGTTATAATTGGCTTCTTATATGTTTGGCTGACTGGTGATTTTACTCCTTGATTCCGTATTATTTAAATCAATGGTTTTTGCTGCTTAAGTATTCTGTGTACAACTACTTGTTAATTTGACTTTACCCGTGCAATATTGCTTAAATAGGTTTTAAATGGAATTACAATAATAAGAGCTTAAATGAAAATAATTATTGTAAAGGAGGGAATACTCTACTTAAAAAAGCAAACAAGCATGTTCTGGTACTGGTGAATGTGGAGGTATTATATCTTTCATCTTCATGCGGGATTTGCCTGCAATGATTGTAGTTGCAGAATCAATATTGGTTGTGTAAGAAGTTATGCATTGTTCTTTAATCTCATTTAAGAAGTCCAAGAGGCAGTGTACATAGTAGTACAATGTTGCTTAAGGATGTCAATTCCACCTCAGGCTTGTTTGCATAATTATTGGCTTCCAATTTGGTTATGCTGCTAAACAATCCAGTGAAATGTTAAAATATAAACTTAAATTTTTATTTTAGAACCCGTACTTCTTTCACTAGTTGATTGCTTTGGGCTGATTTCTAAAGGACCTTTTAAGTGGTCGACTTTTTGAAAAAGGACCTTTTAAGTTAAAACTTGTGAAAAATGACCTTTTAATAAGTTGCATTTTATTTATATGGGGTACTTGGGTGAGCTTGCGACCTTACATGGTGGTCAATGCCGGAGCTCCGACGTTGACTATCACGTGTTAGTCACGTGAATTATTTAAAAAAAAAAACAAAACCCAAATTTCCCTCCTTTCCCACCTAACCAATGAAAGAGTTAGGTCGGGAAATGAGGGAAATTTGGGAATTTTTTTTGTTTAAAAAAAAAAAAAGTCACGTGACTAACACGTGATGGTCAATGCCGGAGCTCCAGCATTGACCACCACGGAAGGTCACCCAAGTACCCCATACAAACCAAATGCAACTTAAAAGGTCTTTTTTCACAAGTTTTCACTTAAAAGGTTCTTTTTCAAAAAGTCGACCACTTAAAAGGTCCTTTTTTCACAATTTTCTCTTTTATAAATTACCACCCAAAAAAAGTAGCAATTTCTAAATAACCATCCATTAAAAATTTTATTTTAATTCAGATGTGTGGGGCCCTCCTAACAGCTAATAACGGCTAGTTCTTGCTTCCCAAATGAATTCCCCCCGATTTTTTTCCTATATAACATATCTCCTACCCTAATTTGCGATTTATACTGCAAATTCTCCCAAAATTCCACAAAATTCACCCCAAGAATATCATCTTGTAATTGCAGAAGCGTCCTCAAGAAACTTCATAGGTGAATTCGCATCAGGTAAAGTCTTTCATTCTTTAAATTTAGGGTTCTTATTGTACTTAAATTACGGAAAACTGGTTGGTTAGGGTTGATTTTCTTTGCAAAAAAAGGGTTCTTATTGTAATTTAATTGGGGGAAATTGAGTGTTTAGTTAATTAGGGTTCATGTACAATACTTAATTTTGATTTTCTGTCATTGAATTGCTGCTAATTCTGGGAAAATTGTGATTGCAATTACTTTCACAATCAAGCTTCAAGCAAAATCCCAATTAGACAGGAGTACCTTTACTTGTGAACTAAAACTAATTTAGGGTTTTAATCAGCAATTTCCTAATTTGAGTAGTCTTCAATAGCTTACAATAGTGAAATCGACCAAAAAAAAATTTAGGGGGGGAAGTAACGATTGTGGGCCCCACACATCTGAATTCCAACGGAATTTTTAAAAATGTGGTAATCTGCGCAAAAAATTAATTTAGTAGGTGGTAATTTAAAATAAAACTTTTAACGGGTAGTTATTTAGAAATTGATACTTTTTTTGGGTGGTAATTTACAAAATTTCCTTAAAAAAAATATAAACAAATAGTTTTTCAGCAATATAACATTTAATATAAGACCCATATATGAGTTGCACACAAGAATTAATTTAACATTACATTGATGTTTGTACGGAGCAATGTAACATTAACATTACATTTAATTTTCAATCGCCATTTAAGAAAAAATTAACAAATGAAATTTGAGAATTGAAAACAAAAAATAGTAATTTAAGATTTATATTATGAAAAAAAAACAAAAATTATCTTTTATATTATATTTTACATTAGGATTTATATTATTTTAACAAATAATTAGAAATTAAAAAATATATTTTGATTTAATGGTTTTATCTAACTATCCGATAAATGAGATAATATTTATTTCAATTTAAAAATTCAAGTTCTATATATGTAAATTTGAATAAGAATAATTTAAAACTTAACAAAATATTTTACATTAAATTAATGTTAAAATAATAGAATAGAAAATAAAAACAAAAAATATTAAGAAATTACAAAAAAAAAATATACAAAATGAAATATTTAAAAGTCGTGCATCGCACGGGCTTACATCTAGTATATATAAATAAAGTAGGCATTTTTGGAGAGCATTGGGAGCGCCATAAGAAAATGTATATTTTCGACTAATTAAAAATTAGATTTCTAATTTATTTTAGAATTAAAAAAATCACTCGCCACCTAAACAAAAGTGACGAATGAAATTTTCAATTTTCGCCACGTAGGTAAAAACGACGAATATTAATTTATTAGGATTTTAATTATTTAAGAACACTAAATTTTATCATTTTTATTTGTTACAAAAATAAAAATTATCTGCTATTCAAAAAAAAAACTAAAAATTATCTTTAGATATTAGGATTTATATTATTTAAAAAACTAAAAATTATATTTTGATATTTAAAAAATATAAATTATCATTTCATATTAATGGTTTTATGTAAATATCTGATGATATGATACTTTCATACAAAATTTTAAAACTTATAATGCAAGAAAAAATTAAGAGATCACCAAAACGACGAATAGTAATTTATTAAGATTTTAATTATTTAAGAATACTAAATTTTATCATTTTTATTTGTTACAAAACTAAAAATTATCTTTAGATATTAGGATTTATATTATTTAAAAAACTAAAAATTATATTTTGATATTTAAAAAATATAAATTATTATTTGATGTTAATGGTTTTATGTAAATATCTGATGATATGATATTTTCATACAAAATTTTAAAACTTATAATGCAAGAAAAAAAAATTAAGAGATCACAAAAAAAATATTTATATACAAAATGTATATGAAAATCGGTGCATCGCACGCCACATAAGCAAAAGTATTATTTCGACCAATGAAAAATTAGATTTATATATTAATTTGGAATTTAAATTTTCAGTCGCCATTTAAGAAAGAAAGTAACAAATGAAATTTGAGAATTGAAAAAAAAATTAGTAATTTGAGAATTAAATTATGAAAAAAAACAAAAGTTATCTTTTACATTAGAATTTATATTATTTTAACAAATAATTAGAAATTAAAAAATATATTTTGATTTAATGATTTTATCAAATTATCCGATGAATGAGATAATATTTATTTCAATTTATAAATTCAAGTTCTATATACGTAAAATTTGAATAAGAATAATTTAAAACTTAACAAAATATTTTACCTTAAATTAATGTTAAAATAATAGAATAGAAAATAAAAACAAAAACTATTAAGAAATTACAAAAAAAAAAATACAACATGAAAGTAACAATAATAATAATAATAATAATAATAATAATAATAATAATAATAATAATAATAATAATAATAACAATAATAATAATAAAACATAAAATAAAAGAAACACAATTAAAATTAAAAACAAAACAGTTACAGAGTACAAAAAAACTTACATAAATAAGATCAAAGAGGGTGTTTAGATCAACGTCAATGAACTCTTTCTCCTACGGCTTAAGTGTGCGAGAATTAACTTCACGAGGCGGTATGCCGTCAAGAGCTAAGTCAGCGTGATATTTGTTGCAGTACTCCACGATCTTACCCAGAGTACTCCCGGTGGCGTTGGGTACCGGTATCTTATCACCATGGTTGTCGCCGAGATCCTCCAATATTTTCTTGATTTTTAGAGATTGTACTGAAACATTTTCACTGATCTCTAAAAAAATTTTATCACAACTCTCTAGGGTTATCTTCTTGGATGAAGAAGAGGCAGAAGAAGCAGCAGCGGCGGCGGAGGATGATGATGCCATTTGGATGGGAATTGAAGATGAGAGAAAAAATGATGAAATTTGAGAGAAAAATGTGAGTGAAATTTGATGGAGGCTGTGAAAGAAATTGCTGAAATTAGGGCAGTATATATAGCAAAAATGTGTAAGAAAAATAATATCTGCCACCTGTACAATTATTGTCTTAATTTATTTATTTTATTTTTTTAATTGAGGAAAGTGGTAAAGGTCACTCTAAATCTCTAATGGATAATCAAAATAAAATTAAGGGTTCCTTAAAAAAAATTAGGTAATTACATCACTAGGTTTTATTAATTACTGCGTACGGACTATTAATAGATAAATAAAATCCGGTGGTATAGTATAACTAGCTTTTAATAATTAGTTGATACACAAAATCGACATTTATTACTGTAGACATCCATTTGTGTCTCCCCAAAACCAAACCCAGTGATGAGTACCTTTCGCATCGAATCATAATCGAATGAAGTGAAAGTGTGGAAAGTCTAGCGTTGCGGATAGTTTTAATTTCTTTTCTTTTCTCTCTGTTTTTAAAAACTTTATTTTAAGAAAACAGACAATCCAGTTTGGTTGGTCCATGATATGGGTCCAATAGTAGTGTAGTTAGATGGGGCTTACAAAGACCTTTCCAACGATATATTATAAGCCCAATTCCGATGAATATTGAGGAAATTATGGCAAATTTACTAAACTGGGTCCGGTTTAAGCTTTATGTACGGCCCAATTATCTAGGGGAGGGCCTAATATGATTTATCATTCCTAATGTAATTAGGAATGGTTTTAGTCTTCTAGAATCTTCTAGAAGGTTCTTTTCATTCCTAATTCAATTAGCATTGATAAGTTGATTTTGTTGACTTTTCAGAGTTTTAATCAAAATCAAATAGCATTTTCGAAGAAATTATATTATTTTATCCTCCAGTACGGTAAACTTATCAGATTTTCGAAAACGCGTTAAAATCAAGACTGGCGTCCAACCCCAGGCCTTGGCGCCTGGAACCAGGCTTGGCGCCAGACGCTAGCCATTAGCGCTTGGCGCTAGCCATTGGTGCCTGGCGCCAGCTAGCCAGGGTTGGCGCCAACCTTGGTTTGCGTGCGTCAGACTTTGTTTTGTTTAATTATCTTTTTTGGCTGATTTTCTCTATAAATATCGTATCAAAAACTCCGTTTTGATTAATCAACAATTCATGATCTACAATTCATGATCTACAATCATCATTCATCATCTTTCATTCACGAATTCTCATCAACAATTAGTTTAAATTAGCTTTCATCAACAATCATTAATTCTTTAGCATTCTTTCATTCATTCAATTCTTTCTTACTTTTTTCATACGAAATTCCGCATTCACAAGATCTAGAAACACCTAGCCATATTCGAAGTTGCCTTCGCCCTAGACGTGAAAGGTTTAATTTCTGAGGGTTTGGTCCCAAATCTCTATTTCAACTATTTAATTTAATTGTTTGATTATTTTTTTCCTTGAAGTTACTAACGTGTGTATTTTGTTGTTAGAAAGAGGTACGAGGCATCAAAGTAAGTGATTTAATTGATTTATTGATATTATGATGTGAAATCATGTTTACATTATTGTTATGATATTCCTAGTATCATGTCTAGGGTAGTTTTAATGTTAAATATGATTGCTATGATGCTTCCTATGTTCTTCCTAATATTTATGATTGTTAGTATCATGTTAGGGCTAAAGATTTGATTTTTATTGCTTAGTAACATGCTAGGGTTTGTTATTAATCTTGTTAGTATAATGCCTAGGATCTTGCTATTTTTATTATGCTTTAATATTGACATGATCATGATTACAATTGTTGGAACGATTATGAATATTATTATTATTATTTTAATGATGATTATTTTATTTATGATTATTATTGATTATTATTATGTTGCTTGATTATTTATTCTTTATTGCTTGATCACCTTTTATTGCATGCTTAAAGGGAATTTGGTACTTGTAATCACGCTTCATAAGATAATTAATAATCTTGTTAGGGTTAATGTGATTATAATTCAAGTGATCGCCAATAATAGTTTGTTTGTGCATTAAATTCAACCAACATAGATTAAACAAGTTTAGGGTTAATCTATTGATTGTATGCTAGTCAGAAAGCGCACATGAATACGAGCAGAATAAAGTAGAGTCCTATTATTAGGGCAGGTTCAATCTCTTTTAGGTTGGATTTGTACCATCATCCCCAAACCCTTATTTGGTTCATGACCTTATGGAATTGACGATCTCTTGGATCGTTAAGGGGTGTAACCTTCACCTCGTGAACGGTTTACAAGTTCCTTAAAAACTTGTTGGCGACTCTTTTGCTCTATCTTCTTCCCTTTTGGACGCCACCTTACTTTAGTGTATGATTATAGTGGGGTTCAAGCTAGTGGGATTTTAAAGGCTTAAAATTATTCCCTACAATTTTTGGCGACTCCACTGGGGCGGATTTCTATTTTAATTCCTGAATTTGTTTCGGCAATGATTTAGAATGAGTGGATGAGACTCGAAAAGTTCTAAGTATTTCACGTGCGTAATTTTGATTAACATTATTATCATATGCATAAAAAGGTTCTCATTGGAAAGACCATCCGTAATGAGTCAAAAACATAGGATTTTACACGTAGGAAATGTGAGAAATATCTTTCACAACTAAGACTGAAATAACACCGCGCGAAACTGGAAGATTTTATCGAGCGCAGAAAGCTGCTGAGGCATGTGGGAAGTAGCGTCAGGGGCCAGAGCTTGGCGCCAGACTTTTAGCCATAGCGCCAGACACCAGCATTGGCGCCAGGCGCTACAGTTAAAATCTGGCGCCAGTCTCTTTTTGCTGGCGCCAATTTCCCCCAATACCGAGCCAGAAATATGCGTTCTAATTTCGACCGGTTTTTCGTATTGTTTGCTCGATCCTACTTCCTGATTGAATTTTTTCTCACTTTTCTGAAACCTATATGTTTTCTACATATGGACATAACCCTCTGGGAATTCATGCTCCATCTACCCGATTGAACGCTCCGTGCAACAAAGGGTACATCCGAGATGTTGAATTCACCAAACCATGGAAGCGAGTTTTTCTAAAACTCGCGGTGTCCCACCCACTCGCGCCAACCCTTCACGGTTAAGCTTCCGCGCGGTGCATCCGGACAATTAACCATGGACCCTCTATTGACTAAACCATATCCCGAACTTTAGAGAACTAGAGCCATGGTTAGGTTGCAAACTCATTGCATCATATTGTGCCTACTTGACTAATTGTGCATTATTTGTTGTGCATATATATATTCTATGTTTCTCTTAACCGTTTGTTAACTTGTGTTGAGATTAAATAAATTAATGTCTTAAAGAACTTTGCCTAATTAATTTGAGTCAATAAAGTCTAATATTTTAATCGGAATTAACCTATTACGACTTTAGGCATACCCCAGTTGACTAATAACACTGAAAACAGTCCCAGACCGAAGCTCCAATATTGGCGCCAAGGTTTGAGCTGTAGCGCCACACTATGAAGTGTAGCGCCTGACGACAGCCCTGTTTTCTGGCGCCAAGCTCCATGGTGTGACGACAGTCCTGTCGCTTGGCCGACAGTTCGGATTATTGGTCGAGTCATCACCTAGTGTTTAATTAACCAGTTTGCTAATCAATTCGGTTAATTTTCGCTGTCAATAACACCTTGTTGAGTCAATAATCGAGTCTTAGTCACATAGTCTAGCCACATGGTCATGGCACGAGTCTTAACATGTCACCTACACTCACTAGTCTTAGCACACACTTCGAGTATACATCACCATGGTCATGTCTTAGGTTCATGCATGAGTCGGTCTTTTCCGTCATTTGAGTTGGGGGGTACATTCTCTTCCTAATTCTTCATATCCCTCCATCTAAATCTTCTTTCACATTCTATTCCAATTTTTCTTCACTTCCTCCATCCATAGCATGTTGAATAAAGTTTGAGTCAAATAATTAACAATAAATATCCCCAATTTCCTTTTCCACAGTACTTGGTCGAGGAGAGAAGGGCGATTAATCAAGGACAACCTCTTTATTCAAGTCTCGCTTTTTGATAAACCGATTCGTCAAAAGAGGAAGGCTAAGAAGATAATGGCAACTCAAGAAGAAGTCAATGATCTTAAGAACCAACTGGATACTGTGACTGAGACACTGAAACTTCTCGCACTTAGGGTCGATGACCCCGTGAAGCAACAACAGATGAACCTCATGCAAGAGAGTCTAAGCAAGCTATCTAGTGACTATAAATTTCAGGGCATGAGTTCGCAAGGGGTCTCGCTGGACAAGGAACTTCTTCCACATAAGTTCAACGCCACTAACATCCCAAAATTCAAGGCGACAGATAATCCTTACTTTCATCTAAGAGCTTTTGAAACCATAATGAGTATTAAGGGTATCGATAAGAAGGTTTTTCCCTCTCTGTTCTCACTATCTCTTGAAACCGTTTGCCAACAATGGTACTTCTCCCTTGACAAGGAGAAAACCTCTACCTGGGAATCAATAGTAAACGCTTTCATTGATAGGTACAAGTGCAATATCCAAGTTGAAACCGACCATAGACAACTTGAGATGCTAAGACAAAAAGAGAATGAAGGCTTTACTTCTTTATTTAATAAGTGGAGGAAAACTTCCGCTAAGATGATTGAGGTCCCCACCAAAAAGGAGTTTGTGAGGATGTTTATTAAGAATCTTCAAGAGAAGTATTCGAAGCATTTAAAATATCAACACAACTTGAATACTTTAAAGGCCATTTATGACATCCGAATTGAAATCGAAGACAACCTCGCAAAGCAAAAAGCTACTAACAATAGTAACCATGGTGGCTGGAAAGGAAAGAAGAACGACAATCCTTCTTCTTTCGAAAATGCCCACTCTAGCAATAATGTTGGTACCTTTGACCATAATGATGTCTTAGCCATGGAAAATCAAGGATCTAAAAGGAAACCCAGGCGAGAGTTCACACCCATTGAATGACCTACGATGCTGCTTTCGATCGTCTCTATGATCGAGGATTAATCAAACCTATTGGCCCTACCGAGGATCCAACACCAAAAAATCGATCTTCGAGATGGAATCCAAACTCCTATTGCAAGTACCATCGAGGAAACGGTCATACTACTGATGAATGTTACAGGTTTCAAAACCTCATTCAAGATCTCATAGAGGCAAATAAGATCCCATTGCCTCTAGCTAGCGAGAAGACTGGATGATGACGGAGCAAACAACACAAGATAGAGGCGAGCTTCAACGACAAGATTTCGTGACCTATTTTTTCTATTTCTTTTTTATTTCCCTCTCCCCAATAAGTCTAGCATAGGCACCTTTTCTTTTCCTTTAGATTATTTTTGTAGTTTTTCTTTTCTTTTCCCTTTTTAATAAAATGAGCATTTATTTCCTTATATATGATCATTTCATTACATTGCATTAAAAAAAAATAAAAAATAAAAAATAAAAAAAAAATCCATGTCGAATTAAGCACAAGGTATACCAATGATTTGAGGCACCCCTTGTAGCCACATCATATCTCCTTTCGCCTTTCTAATTTACAAATCCTTTCTTCATAAACCACTTTGAGCCTCGTCTAACGATAGACCTTTCTTTTTTCAACCTACATCTATCTAACCTTGGGATGGGATGGTGTGCAACTTATGCAATTTTCAAAGAACAAAGTTTGAGTGATTTCAGAAAATCAAAATAGCAAAAATAAGCAAAAAAAAATAATAATAATAATAAATAAATAAAAGTGTACAAAAGGGCAAGTGTTCCAATGTCTTTGATATGAAAATATCTTTGATATGAGCACGTCTCAGATTGCGTCTCTTATCGAGTGCTCGGTACCGTACCTGAGAAACATGAATGCCAAGTGAGTGATAGACCGCATGATCGGGATTGCCCACACTTGCAAAAATAAAATAAATGCTAAAGCAAAAGAGCAAAGAGAGCTAAAAAAGAGTAGAAACTCAAGTATAAAAATACAAAGATTCAAAAGCAAGGTTGCACACCTTGGGGGCTTATCTAGGGTCTTGAGCCTTTATCCCCTTCTTCTTTAGCCTTTAACCTAACCACGTTACAACCTTTAAAAAGACCTTTTTTGAGGTATACACACTTGTGCGAGGTTCGGCTAGAGCTACGTTCGGCCTGATTCCTAACGGATACGTAGGCAACCTCACATCGAGGTGCGGCCGTAATAAAAATGCATTCATATTCACATTCACACACTTACACCATGATCATATCAAGGGATCTCCAATTCTCATCCCTATTCACTTAGAGCTAGACTTGGGGCTTGATCCCTACATCATTAGCTTACCCTAGCCTAAGAGTCACCACAATTTGACTCTTTTAACAAATAATTTTTTTTTTTCACACACTTAGCTCTTGCGGCCTAACTTTAGTGTCACTATCACACACATCACGCATACATGACTAAATATATTTCCCTTAGGAACCCTTTGTCATGAAATCTTAACGCTGAAGCATGCTTCGTCAAAATCACTCATAATTGTCATTGTATCACGAAGTATGAAGTGCTTAGCCTCCGTGCCTAAGTTACCCAAATGCTTTCATCATTGAGTCAACAGTTGAGATAGCCTAGGATGGATTAATCCTTGCACCTTGAGTGATAGTATCAAATAACATTTGACTAAGCTCATTCAACATGCATTCGAAAACCTTCGATTTCTTTTCGCGTCTTTCTTTTTTCGGGAGAAAGTCGGTACCATCCACAAAAATGACGGAAAATTTTTTCTTTTTTCATTTTCGAGTCGCACGATCACATTACAATGCACACACGGGTCACGAGTCACACGTGTCTTTTCACTTCGAGTCGAGTCAACCTCGAGTCAGTCAAACATGTCGAGTCGAGTTTATACCTTGAGTCGTGTCAAGTCGATGAGTCAAGCAACATTAAGCCTTAGGTCAACCCTAAGATAATTAAAGAAATTGGCAAAGTTCTATAGTCAAAAATAAATACAGGTGCAGTAGAATAGGGAAGACCCTACTCCAATTCTTGGCGCCAGAGATATCTCAGCAACGACAGAGCTTGAAGCCTCTCACAAAGGTGATTTCGACCTCATGTAGCAATTTCGGGTTCCTTGGTACGCCAGTTAGCCCCTATAAGCAATTTGACATGATTAGTAGTCGGCTCGATTACAATCGTAGTAAGTGATTGACCTGACAAAAAATCGTCTCACTTAGCTTAAGCGCCTAAAACACTGGCTCATTACAATCGGTTTAAAAGCAAGCACTTAAACAACAATATTTCCAAATATGGATTGTCGCGCATTCTTATTAAACGACAAAGTTTTCCAAAAATTGGATTGTCATCCCCAACTGACAATATTTCCAAAAATGGGTTGTCGTGCATCTTCTTCAACGAAAATTGTTCCAAGATTGGATTTTCATCTCTGGCAAAGTTTCCAAGCGTGGATTGTCGTGCTCCTTCTCTGTTTGGCAAGTTTTTCCAAGTTCGGATTGTCATACATTCGTCGGCTCGTTGGCAAGTTTTCCGAGATTGGATTGTCATACACCCAGTTCCCTATGGAAAAGTTTCCCAAAGGATTGTCGTAGGTCTCTACTCACCATAAATTTCGGCAAAGGTTACTCAACGTGGATTGTCATTCATTTCAATAAGTGGCAAATTTTCCCGAAGTGGATTGTCGGTCAACTCTTTTTTTTTACAAATGTTCCAAGACGCGGATTGTCAATAGTGGCAATATTTTCCCAAAAGGATTGTCGCATAGCGTTGGCAAATTTCCAAAGTGGATTGCTTTCAAGAGTTATATTCCAAGATGTGGATTGTCGATCGTAGCAAAGTTCTTATGAAAGATTGTTACAACGCATTGGCAACTTTTTCAAAAATTGGATTTTGGCAAATTTTCCGAGGTACGGATTGTCGCTTCATCGTGACAACATTTCTAAGGATGGATTGTTACGTGGCACTGACAACTTTCCCTAAATCGGATTGTCATACATCATACAAGAGTTTTGTTGGCAACTATTCCCAAAGAAAAGAGGATTGTCATCACAGCAAAAGCACCGACATACTGGTTCACAAGCAGCAAAGCGCCGATGTACTGGCATAGCAAACATTAAGAAGTAGTGATCTTTTCAAAGACTATCACAGCGGAAATTAGAGTCATATCAAAAAGAAGCTCTTTGTTCAGAGATGAGTGAACATCGAAACAGCAAGGTGGCGTTCCCTAGATTATGGAGAGTTGTCACAAACAACTGAGGATTGTTTCAAGAGAAGCAATCTTCGATAGTATTCCCTTGGACGCGGAATATTATTAATGCGGATGGAGATTGTTTCAAGAGAAGCAATCTTAGATAGTATTCCCTTGGACGTGGAATATTATCATTACGGAGAGCATAGTTTCAGGCGAAGCAATCTTCTATATTGGAAGCAGTTACAGGTGTAGCGGTTTTCAAGCGGGATGGCATTCTCCAGCTTGCAGGAGGTCATCAAAACAAATCGGTTACTTTCAGAGACGTGTGCTCGACGGTGCAAGATACGCGTTTCTTAACTCTTTTATCTGTTTAACTAATGTTAGTTTGCACGTATCGCCATTACAAGAGTGATTTAGGATCGCAGAACGTTCTGAATCATTCTCCGTCCCTATCGATACTTTGACTTTTGTTTTCGAAACTTGCGTTTCTCCAAACTCAGTCAAAGTGGGGGCTTCTGTAGACACCTATTTGTGTCTCCCCAAAACCAAACCCAGTGATGAGTGCCTTTCGCGTCGAATCATAATCGAATGAAGTGAAAGTGTGGAAAGTCTAGCGTTGCGGATAGTTTTAATTTCTTTTCTTTTCTCTCTGTTTTTGAAAACTTTATTTTAAGAAAATATCCAATCCAGTTTGGTTGGTCCATGATATGGGTCCAATAGTAGTGTAGTTGGATGGGTCTTGCAAAGACCTTTCCAACAATATATTATAAGCCCAATTTCGATGAATATTGAGGAAATTATGACCAATTTACTAAACTTGGTCCGGTTTGAGCTTTATGTACGGCCCAATTATCTAGGGGAGGGCCTAATATGATTTATCATTCCTAATGTAATTAGGAATGGTTTTAGTCTTCTAGAATCTTCAAGAAGGTTCTTTTCATTCCTAATTCAATTAGCATTGATAAGTTGATTTTGTTGACTTTTCAGAGTTTTAATCAAAATCAAATAGCATTTTCGAAGAAATTATATTATTTTATCCTCCAGTACGGTAAACTTATCAGATTTTCGAAAACGCGTTAAAATCAAGACTAGCGTCCAACCCCAGTCCTTGGCGCCTGGAACCAGGCTTGGCGCCAGACGCTAGCCATTAGCGCTTGGCACTAGCCATTGGTGCTGGCGCCAGCTAGCCAGGGTTGGCGCCAACCTTGGTTTGCGTGCGTCAGACTTTGTTTTGTTTAATTATCTTTTTTGGCTGATTTTCTCTATAAATATCGTATCAAAAACTCCGTTTTGATTAATCAACAATTCATGATCTACAATTCATGATCTACAATCATCATTCATCATCTTTCATTCCCGAATTCTCATCAACAATTAGTTTAAATTAGCTTTCATCAACAATCATTAATTCTTTAGCATTCTTTCATTCATTCAATTCTTTCTTACTTTTTTCATACGAAATTCCGCATTCACAAGATCTAGAAACACCTAGCCATATTCGAAGTTGCCTTCGCCCTAGACGTGAAAGGTTTAATTTCTGAGGGTTTGGTCCCAAATCTCTATTTCAACTATTTAATTTAATTGTTTGATTATTATTTTTCTTGAAGTTACTAACGTGTGTATTTTGTTGTTAGAAAGAGGTACGAGGCATCAAAGTAAGTGATTTAATTGATTTATTGATATTATGATGTGAAATCATGTTTACATTATTGTTATGATATTCCTAGTATCATGTCTAGGGTAGTTTTAATGTTAAATATGATTGCTATGATGCTTCCTATGTTCTTCCTAATATTTATGATTGTTAGTATCATGTTAGGGCTAAAGATTTGATTTTTATTGCTTAGTAACATGCTAGGGTTTGTTATTAATCTTGTTAGTATAATGCCTAGGATCTTGCTATTTTTATTATGCTTTAATATTGACATGATCATGATTACCATCCATTAAAAATTTTATTTTAATTCAGATATGTGGGGCCCTCCTAACAGCTAATAACGGCTAGTTCTTGCTTCCCAAATGAATTCCCCCCGATTTTTTTCCTATATAACATATCTCCTACCCTAATTTGCGATTTATACTGCAAATTCTCCCCAAATTCCACAAAATTCACCCTAAGAATATCATCTTGTAATTGCAGAAGCGTCCTCAAGAAACTTCATAGGTGAATTCGCATCAGGTAAAGTCTTTCATTCTTTAAATTTAGGGTTCTTATTGTACTTAAATTGCGGAAAACTGGTTGGTTAGGGTTGATTTTCTTTGCAAAAAAAGGGTTCTTATTGTAATTTAATTGGGGGAAATTAAGTGTTTAGTTAATTAGGCTTCATGTACAATACTTAATTTTGATTTTCTGTCATTGAATTGCTGCTAATTCTGGGAAAATTGTGATTGCAATTACTTTCACAATCAAGCTTCAAGTAAAACCCCAATTAGACAGGAGTACCTTTACTTGTGAACTAAAACTAATTTAGGGTTTTAATCAGCAATTTCCTAATTTGAGTAGTCTTCAATAGCTTACAATAGTGAAATCGACCAAAAAAAAAATTAGGAGGGAAGTAACGACTGTGGGCCCCACACATCTGAATTCCAGCGGAATTTTTAAAAATGTGGTAATCTGCGCAAAAAAATTAATTTAGTAGGTGGTAATTTAAAATAAAAATTTTAACGGGTAGTTATTTAGAAATTGATACTTTTTTTGGGTGGTAATTTACAAAATTTCCTTAAAAAAAATATAAACAAATAGTTTTTCAGCAATGTAACATTTAATTTAAGACCCATATATGAGTTGCACACAAGAATTAATTTAACATTACATTGATGTTTGTACGGAGCAATGTAACATTAACATTACATTTAATTTTCAATCGCCATTTAAGAAAAAATTAACAAATGAAATTTGAGAATTGAAAACAAAAAATAGTAATTTAAGATTTATATTATGAAAAAAAAACAAAAATTATCTTTTATATTATCTTTTACATTAGGATTTATATTATTTTAACAAATAATTAGAAATTAAAAAAAATATATTTTGATTTAATGGTTTTATCTAACTATCCGATAAATGAGATAATAATTATTTCAATTTATAAATTCAAGTTCTATATATGTTAAATTTGAATAAGAATAATTTAAAACTTAACAAAATATTTTACCTTAAATTAATGTTAAAATAATAGAATAGAAAATAAAAACAAAAAATATTAAGAAATTACAAAAAAAAAATATACAAAATGAAATATTTAAAAGTCGTGCATCGCACGGGCTTACATCTAGTATATATAAATAAAGTAGGCATTTTTGGAGAGCATTGGGAGCGCCACATAAGAAAATGTATATTTTCGACCAATTAAAAATTAGATTTCTATTTTATTTTAGAATTAAAAAAAAATCACTCGCCACCTAAACAAAAGTGACGAATGAAATTTTAAATTTTTGCCACGTAGGTAAAAACGACGAATATTAATTTATTAGGATTTTAATTATTTAAGAACACTAAATTTTATCATTTTTATTTGTTACAAAAATAAAAATTATCTGTTATTCAAAAAAAAACTAAAAATTATCTTTAGATATTAGGATTTATATTATTTAAAAAACTAAAAATTATATTTTGATATTTAAAAAATATAAATTATCATTTCATATTAATGGTTTTATGTAAATATCTGATGATATGATACTTTCATACAAAATTTTAAAACTTATAATGCAAGAAAAAAATTAAGAGATCACTAAAACGACGAATAGTAATTTATTAAGATTTTAATTATTTAAGAATACTAAATTTTATCATTTTTATTTGTTACAAAACTAAAAATTATCTTTAGATATTAGGATTTATATTATTTAAAAAACTAAAAATTATATTTTGATATTTAAAAAATATAAATTATTATTTGATGTTAATGGTTTTATGTAAATATCTGATGATATGATATTTTCATACAAAATTTTAAAACTTATAATGCAAGAAAAAAAAATTAAGAGATCACAAAAAAAAATATTTATATACAAAATGTATATGAAAATTCGTGCATCGCACGCCACATAAGCAAAAGTAATATTTCGACCAATGAAAAATTAGATTTATATATCAATTTGGAATTTAAATTTTCAGTCGCCATTTAAGAAAAAAATTAACAAATGAAATTTGAGAATTGAAAAAAAAAATTAGTAATTTGAGAATTAAATTATGAAAAAAAACAAAAGTTATCTTTTACATTAGAATTTATATTATTTTAACAAATAATTAGAAATTAAAAAATATATTTTGATTTAATGATTTTATCAAATTATCCGATGAATGAGATAATATTTATTTCAATTTATAAATTCAAGTTCTATATACGTAAAATTTGAATAAGAATAATTTAAAACTTAACAAAATATTTTACCTTAAATTAATGTTAAAATAATATAATAGAAAATAAAAACAAAAACTATTAAGAAATTACAAAAAAAATATATACAAAATGAAATATTTAAAAATCGTGCATCGCACGGGCTTACATCTAGTAATAATAATAATAATAATAATAATAATAATAATAATAATAATAATAATAATAATAATAATAATAATAATAATAACAATAATAATAATAAAACATAAAATAAAAGAAACACAATTAAAATTAAAAACAAAACAGTTACGGAGTACAAAAAAACTTACATAAATAAGATCAAAGAGGGTGTTTAGATCAACGTCAATGAACTCTTTCTCCTACGGCTTAAGTGTGCGAGAATTAACTTCACGAGGCGGTATGCCGTCAAGAGCTAAGTCAGCGTGATATTTGTTGCAGTACTCCACGATCTTACCCAGAGTACTCCCGGTGGCGTTGGGTACCGGTATCTTATCACCATGGTTGTCGCCGAGATCCTCCAATATTTTCTTGATTTTTAGAGATTGTACTGCAACATTTTCACTGATCTCTAAAAAAATTTTATCACAACTCTCTAGGGTTATCTTCTTGGATGAAGAAGAGGCAGAAGAAGCAGCAGCGGCGGCGGAGGATGATGATGCCATTTGGATGGGAATTGAAGATGAGAGAAAAAATGATGAAATTTGAGAGAAAAATGTGAGTGAAATTTGATGGAGGCTGTGAAAGAAATTGCTGAAATTAGGGCAGTATATATAGCAAAAATGTGTAAGAAAAATAATATCTGCCACCTGTACAATTATTGTCTTAATTTATTTATTTTATTTTTTTAATTGAGGAAAGTGGTAAAGGTCACTCTAAATCTCTAATGGATAATCAAAATAAAATTAAGGGTTCCTTACAAAAAATTAGGTAATTACATCACTAGGTTTTATTAATTACTGCGTACGAACTATTAATAGATAAATAAAATCCGGTGGTATAGTATAACTAGCTTTTAATAATTAGTTGATACACAAAATCGGCATTTATTACTGTAGACACCCATTTGAAGAAAACTAGCGTTGCGGATAGTTTTAATTTCTTTTCTTTTCTCTCTATTTTTGAAAACTTTATTTTAAGAAAACAGACAATCCAGTTTGGTTGGTCCATGATATGGGTCCAATAGTAGTGTAGTTGGATGGGTCTTCCAAAGACCTTTCCAACGATATATTATAAGCCCAATTCCGATGAATATTGAGGAAATTATGGCCAATTTACTAAACTTGGTCCGGTTTGAGCTTTATGTACGGCCCAATTATCTAGGGGAGGGCCTAATATGATTTATCATTCCTAATGTAATTAGGAATGGTTTTAGTCTTCTAGAATCTTCTAGAAGGTTCTTTTCATTCCTAATTCAATTAGCATTGATAAGTTGATTTTGTTGACTTTTCAGAGTTTTAATCAAAATCAAATAGCATTTTCGAAGAAATTATATTATTTTATCCTCCAGTACGGTAAACTTATCAGATTTTCGAAAACACGTTAAAATCAAGACTGGCATCCAACCCCAGGCCTTGGCGCCTGGAACCAGGCTTGGCGCCAGACGCTAGCCATTAGCGCTTGGCACTAGCCATTGGTGCCTGGCGCCAGCTAGCCAGGGTTGGCGCCAACCTTGGTTTGCGTGCGTCAGACTTTGTTTTGTTTAATTATCTTTTTTGGCTGATTTTCTCTATAAATATCGTATCAAAAACTCCGTTTTGATTAATCAACAATTCATGATCTACAATTCATGATCTACAATCATCATTCATCATCTTTCATTCACGAATTCTCATCAACAATTAGTTTAAATTAGCTTTCATCAACAATCATTAATTCTTTAGCATTCTTTCATTCATTCAATTCTTTCTTACTTTTTTCATACGAAATTCCGCATTCACAAGATCTAGAAACACCTAGCCATATTCGAAGTTGCCTTCGCCCTAGACGTGAAAGGTTTAATTTCTGAGGGTTTGGTCCCAAATCTCTATTTCAACTATTTAATTTAATTGTTTAATTATTATTTTCCTTGAAGTTACTAACGTGTGTATTTTGTTGTTAGAAAGAGGTATGAGGCATCAAAGTAAGTGATTTAATTGATTTATTGATATTATGATGTGAAATCATGTTTACATTATTGTTATGATATTCCTAGTATCATGTCTAGGGTAGTTTTAATGTTAAATATGATTGCTATGATGCTTCCTATGTTCTTCCTAATATTTATGATTGTTAGTATCATGTTAGGGCTAAAGATTTGATTTTTATTGCTTAGTAACATGCTAGGGTTTGTTATTAATCTTGTTAGTATAATGCCTATGATCTTGCTATTTTTATTATGCTTTAATATTGACATGATCATGATTACAATTGTTGGAACGATTATGAATATTATTATTATTATTTTAATGATGATTATTTTATTTATGATTATTATTGATTATTATTATGTTGCTTGATTATTTATTCTTTATTGCTTGATCACCTTTTATTGCATGCTTAAAGGGAATTTGGTACTCGTAATCACGCTTAATAAGATAATTAATAATCTTGTTAGGGTTAATGTGATTATAATTCAAGTGATCGCCAATAATAGTTTGTTTGTGCATTAAATTCAACCAACATTGATTAAACAGGTTTAGGGTTAATCCTATTGATTGTATGTTAATCAGAAAGCGCACATGAATACGAGCAGAATAAAGTAGAGGCCTATTATTGGGGCAGGTTCAATCTCTTTTAGGTTGGATTTGTACCATCATCCCAAACCCTTATTTGGTTCATGACCTTATGGAATTGACGATCTCTTGGATCGTTAAGGGGTGTAACGTTCACCTCGTGAACGATTTACAAGTTCCTTAAAAACTTGTTGGCGACTCTGTTGCTCTATCTTCTTCCCTTTTGGACGCCACCGTACTTTAATGTATGATCACAGTGGGGTTCAAGCTAGTGGGATTTTAAAGGCTTGAAATTATTCCCTACAATTACCTATTGAATAATTATATAATTATTAACACACGGATATCTACCCCTCACATATATCTGTAATCTAGTAGCATAATTTTTAATGACCTTGTCATTTTGGTAAATAGTACGAGTAATTTTCATTAATTTTTCAAAACTTCTTATGGTGGATTTATTCTTTTCCATGTTGGCAATATTGTTCAAATCATCCAAGAGAATTAATATAAACTTCTTGTTATGGTTTGTTAATAACATAACGAACGTCGCCTTTAATAATTACAAGATAGTTGGTCTCAAGAAAGAACGCTCATTTAATATTTTCTTGAAACGTTAAAACTGACTGTGGTTAGGAAGCTAGATACGGAGTACCATTGCTAGATCTGATATATTCACACTTGATAAACTTTATTAATGAAGCTTCCTTTTTTTTTTTTCTTTTCTTTTTTTTTCTTTTTTTTTTTTTGAGGAATTATCAAAGTTTAAGTACAACAACGACTCGTGAAATCTTTACAAAACACTATTAATGAAGAAAATCAATAATTATATATATTATTAAAAGTTCTAAGGCAAACTCGTACTATATATATGTGGTTTGAGGCATGACATCTCTTCATCAATTGTTATTGTAACTTGGCAAGTGACATGACATCATTAGGTACTTCCCATGAATATCATTCTTGGTATAATTGCAATAAAACAGAAAATATAATGACTAGTAAAACATTAAGTGCATAAATGTAGCAGTTAATTAAATTTATTACAGTTCTTCTGAAGGGCTGACCAATCTTCTAAGAAATCCCCTCTCATTGCTTGGCATAATCTTTGTGGACCAAAAGAAAGAGGTGGGTTAGGCTTCAAGGAGGCCCACAACCAGAATCTTGCTCTACTTGCAAAGCTATGCTGGAAGATTCATAATTCAAATAACATCTCTTCAAGGAGATCTCTTCCTACTTCTTCAAGAATGGGTCACATTGCATATTTGGCAAGCTTTAGGGAAAGGTTGGGATATATTTGCTCACTTTACCCAATGGTTGGTGGGTAATGGAAACTCTTGTCTTCTCTAGCTAGCATGACAACCGGACTGGTTACAGTCCTTTGAGAGAGCTTATAGTAGGGTCTATCCATGAGCATGAGCTAGGCCAAAATTTGAATTCCATCATTTCTAACAAAGGCTGGAATTTGCAAAACCTCTCTTTTTCACCCTACCCCTTAACATCATCTCTATGATTAACTCCATTCCCGTCTTTCCTATCAAGGGTGATAGTCCTTTTTGCGAACTTGGAATGGGACACTTCTTTGATTGTAAGAAAGCATACAATCGCCTGTGGCTAAAAAAAAAAAATACCAACCCCACAACCCATCTGATGATATTTGGAATCAAATTTTGGAATTCTAACTGCCTACCTGCATAGATTCTTTCTCTGGCTGGTTGCTTGGGGGAGGCGAATTAATTCCACTTTAAAGGAGGGGTGGATGAGATTCGAACCCGTGACCTCTATGTCCTGTTGGCTCCAATACTATGTTAGAGGACCATCTCAACCAAAAGCTTAAGCTAATGGTTGAGGCCCAGGAATATGTTATATACTCTATCACTCACCTCCCCCTTCTTTCTTCTCAAATCCTAATCTTATGTTATGGCTGAAAGAAAATTTGGCTGATTCTCATCTAGTCATCTGCATTCCTTCTTGCAGCAATATTGGTGCTTTAATTTTGCTTCATGATCCTAGAATATTTGGCATAGAATAATAAATGGATTTTTCAAAAAATCTCTGTCCCTGTCCACCCCTTCATCAACTCTTTGAAATGCCTATCTTCTAAGCTTAAGTTTCTATTGAACCAAAGCATTATTTGTAACCCAACCTGCACCTCTCAACCTCACCCTTCTACTAATCATATAGTCATGGTTGATGCTTCTTTCTCCCACTCCTCTCAACTTTCCTATAATTTGTTTGCTAAAATATTGGCCATTCAGTTAGGCCTTTACATGATACAAGCAAAGAATTGGGAATTTGGGATGATGTTGTGATTTAATCTAATCGTCAAAGGGCGGTTCTTGGCATTAATAACCATGGCACTCCAACAGATTGTTATACTAATAAGCAATAAAACAGAATTAACTTATCTTTTGATGCGTGAACCAAACTGACAATAGTCGCGTTGTGGGGAACCACTGACCTAAAAGACGATTCCGCGCTACCTCCCGGTGCAGTAGACAGATGCGGTCGCCCTCCAGGATAAGCACGGCGCCGGAGTTTATGTGCACTCGCAAACCCGACTGGAACTCAGAATACTTGCCCAGAAAACAGAACGAGGAGAACATGTGTTTAGATAATTTTAGAGAAGAGAGAAGACTGATTGTGTTGTGTGTTTAGACTGAGAAAACCACCAAGTATTTATAGGCTGAACAGGAAAAACGGGAAGCATAAAAGGTGGGAAGAATCTGGCCAAGAAAATGACCAGATTAATTTGGTCAGTCAACAACCGAGGCAAGAAACAAGGCCAACAGACAAAAAGGAATATTTTGTTTAACAAAGAAAGGGAAATAAAATTTCTCCAAAAAGATAATAAGGACCCACGCCCGCGCATCGCATTCCCCAAGACCCAAGCCCGACTCGGCTCGGCACGCATGTTTGTGGAGTAACACACACCTCCAACTCACTCAA
The DNA here is from genome assembly GCF_001683475.1 of Chenopodium quinoa. Taxonomy (NCBI): domain Eukaryota; kingdom Viridiplantae; phylum Streptophyta; class Magnoliopsida; order Caryophyllales; family Amaranthaceae; genus Chenopodium; species Chenopodium quinoa. Next base: position 115,752 of record NW_018744745.1, read on the forward strand.
CTAAGTAGTGATAAAGCACTACAATATAAAAACAAGGAAACACCTCACTCCCCAATCAATGTGGGACTTTTTCTCCTCAATTGTTTTTCTCTCTCACTTTGTTTTTCCCCAACACTCTTATTTTTATATCAAGAACTTCCAACACAGATAAAGCTTCTAGTCTGCATATGATATGCAGGGACCTTCTTTAAGAGCGCGCAGGTTCAACGCTGGTGTATGTTCCATGAGCAAGGCTGAAGAAAGTGGATAAGCTGGCCATCAAAATCGGAGCTTACTCTATTTAATACCACCAGTATGCCTGATCACAGCTTGCTACTGCAATACAATGTCCTTCTTTGTGCATATCATATAAAGATAAATCTTTTGTCAACTGAAAACTAGACATGTCTATTGGGCCCAAGTGGCTTACTTATTATGGTGGCATGTGCATGTCACCTAATTAACTGGTCTGTATGAACCGTAACATGTGTTTAATCTAGCCCATTTCCACCCAAAAAAAAAAAAAAAAAAAAAAAAAAAAAAAAAAAAAAACCTTATTACAAATAGTACAGTTTGGGAGTATTGAGTACATAGAGTTTATAATAATCTCAATTTTAATTTAATTCTAACTAGATTTAAGCCCGTGCGATGCACGGTTTTTAAATATTTCATTTTGTATATTTTTTTGTAATTTCTTAATATTTTTTGTTTTTATTTTCTATTATATTAATTTAACATTAATATAAGGTAAAATATTTTGTTAAGTTTTAATTATTCCTATTCAAATTTTAAGTATATAGAACTTGAATTTATAAATTGAAATAAATATTATCTCGTTCATCGGATAGTTAGATAAAATCATTAAATCAAAATATATTTTTTAATTTCTAATTATTTGTTAAATAATATAAATCCTAATGTAAAAGATAATAAAAGAGATAAATTTTTTTTTTCATAATTTAAATCTTAAATTACTATTTTTTTGTTTTCAATTCTCAAATTTCATTTGTTAATTTTTTCTTAAATGGCGGTGAAAATTTAAATTCAAAATTAATATATAAATCTATTTTTTCATTGGTCGAAATATTACTTTTGCTTATGTGGCGTTCGATGCACGAATTTTTATATACATTTTGTATATAAATATTTTTTTTGGTGATCTCTTAAATTTTTTTTCTTGCATTATAAGTTTTAAAATTTTGTATGAAAATATCATATCATCAAAATATAATTTTTAGTTTTTTAAATAATATAAATCCTAATATCTAAAGATAATTGTTAGTTTTGTAACAAATAAAAATGATAAAATTTAATGTTCTTAAATAATTAAAATCTTAATAAATTACTATTCGTCGTTTTTACCTATGTGGCAAAAATTTAAAATTTCATTCGTCACTTTTGTTTAAGTGGCGAGTGATTTTTTTAATTCTAAAATAAAATAGATATCTAATTTTTAATTGGTCGAAAATATACATTTTCTTATGTGACGCTCACAATGCTCTCCAAAAATGCCTACTTTATTTATATATATATATATATTAGATTTACTCGAATGCCCATTGATGCAAAATCATTCTTGATGTTGCAATGAAAAGCTTCCTTATTTCCTCGGGTGTTATTCCCTTTATCATATTCATATCAGCCACATGTTAAATTGTTAGAAGATATGATAGAATATTTACAATATCTTATAGTTAGGAAAGATATAATTCTTAGCTATATTTATGTTATTATCTTAGGCCAGGATATTTAGTTTCCTAGTTTATCATTATCTTTGATATTATCTTCCTTGTGGCTCAAGGAGATCTCTTGTATAAATATTGGTCTTGATTGAATGAGAAGGGCAAGCTATTGAATCATAATATTATCATGGTATCGGAGCCTATACCGCTTCAATAAAATAAAAAAATTAAAAAAAAAAAAATTTAATCGCCTTCCACCATGCCTGGCGATGACAGCTCACCGCCCTAGCAAACCCTTTATCTACGTATAATTTGCAGCCTGCACACCATCAACACACTACTATTAAGTATATGAAAGGTTTCCAAAAAAAAAAAAAAGAAAAAGAAAAAAAAAAGGTATATGATAGGAATAATATAGGAAAATATAATATGAAGATATATTTTTTTACATAGATTTGATATTCTAATACGGAGTAATATATTTCATTGATATTTTAAGATAGAATTATGGTGATGTGATATTGTCTAAGATTAGGGATGATTATGGTAACCTAGCTAGGTCTAAGATTATCAAATTATTTTCTATGATTATGATTTTCTACCCGTGATACTCCTCCGTATAAAATTTCATCTACATCTGGGTGTAATATGCGCATGTACATCCAAATAACGGAAATAACATTGCCTATAAATATTATCAAGTTGCTAGAAGAGCATTAAAAAATATTAGGGTTTTTCTATATAGTAACTAGGGGTGAGCAAAAATTCCGGGTACCCGAAATTGGAATTGGAACCGGAGGGTCCGGAGTTGGAATTGGACCCGATGGTTCCAATTCCGGGTAATAAATTAAGGAACCGGTTGCAACCGGTTCCAATTTCAATTCTTGATTTTTTTGGACCCGGAACCGGTTGGTTACCCGGTTAACTAACATGTGCTACACTAAATAAGTTATTAAAAATATAATTATGTTAAATGTATCTTAATGTACATATATATATAAGTGTTAAACGTTAAAAATGAAAATAAACTTAAATAGGTATCATAATTTATATTATATTTTAATAATTATTTACATAAGTGGGTACCCGGAACCGGTACCCGATGGTTCCAATACCAAGTCCTAAATTATAGGACCCGGTTGAACCAATTCCAATTCCGGTTCCGAATTTTAGGACCCGGTTCCAACCAATTTCGGGTCCGGTCCTAAAATTTTGACCGGGTAATCGGTTTTCTCAACCCTAATAGTAACCCTGTTAATTTCACTTTTCTACGTTGTGCCCCAACATATATCACTTTCCACACTGTAACCCTAATATACATTTTGTTTGTATACGGTAACTTTGTCGTTATCCCGTCGTTAAAAATTCGGTTAGTGGGCCCACTTTCAATTTATTAATATTTTAATATCGATCCGTTAAAGGTTTTCGGGGCTATTTTGGATCTTAAGGGTCCAAATTGAGCTTAGATTTGGCAAAAAAAATAACTTAAATGCCCCATTTTTCTTATTAAGTAATGTCTCGATTTACGTGTTTACATTTTAATACTTATAACGAGGCATTTACGTTATTTTTTTTTGTGAAATCTGAGCTCAATTTAAACCCTTACAAACAAAAACAGCCCACAAAACCTATAACGAAACATTTTCCAACGCACAAAACGATTAAAAATTACTAATTATAAATTGAGGGTGGGCTCCACTAACGGAATTTTTTACAGCGGCATAACACCAAGGTTACCGTATGGAAACAAATTGTATGTTTGGAATACATTATAAAAAGTGATATATGTTGGGGCAAAATGTAGAAAAGTGAAATTAACGGGATTACTATATAGACCAATCCAAAATATTAAAACGATTTTCTCTTTGATTTAAGGGATTAGTATGTTAATTATATTCCATATTAATGGCAAATAGCCGGCTAGTTTTTTTTTTTTTTTTTGAAACAAATCAATTCATTAATTAAAAGTCATCCGACTTCTACAAATGAAATCTACATTAACAAATACATAAAATTAAATCAAATTAGGGTTTCCTTCGTCAAAGCTACGATCGTTGAAAAAATCTTGCACTGTGGTATATCTCTCGCACACATCGCTGGAATATACAACCTTTTCAGAGAGACGGTATATTCCAGCGATGATTTTTTCAAATGTTGTAATGTGGTACAAAATAGTGAATATACACATCGCTGAAAAGACCTGACAATAGGGGAAAAAATGATTACCTTTTTAATAAGGAAAATTTGTCTAGATGGGACTTATATGTTCACTATTTTGTCTGGAATGATCTTTTATGCTAAAAGTTGTCTAAAAGGGCCTTATAAATATGTTTTGTTGTTCGGAAAGAACTTGTCATCGGAATCCGGCCTTTGACTTTGCTTGTCCGGCGTTGACCCCCCATGTGCATGTCACGTGACATTAAAAATATTACCCTCTCCTTTTACCCATTTGGAGAAACCCTAGACTAGAGGAGGAGAGAAGAGGACGGAGAGGAGAGGCGAGAGTTATGTTTTAAGTAGCCGGCTAGCTCGTCCCTATTCTCTCCTCTTCTCCTATAGGGTTTATAATAATTTAGCATATAGGCTGAAAATAGTCCGCTTGCATTGCTTCAAAAGTTATACAATTCCCGACTTTTTTTATTTCTTGTTTTTCTATAGCATTGCAATTTAAGTTTCAATAAATCTACACAAGTAGTGTAGATATTCGCCCGTATCCCTATGGTGGAGTGGTCTTCATATGGTGGAATTGTTAGTTTTTGTTAGTTTAGTTGTTTGTTTTTTGTTAAGGTTTATATGAGTGTCAGGGCTGCTTATACAAAAAGAAACCATCGATCTTTTGCCCTATTATTAGTCTATTGATAAAAATTTATTCGGGATTGCAATACTGTCTCTCCAAAAGACTGTATATTTCAGCGATGTGTGCGAGAGATGTACAATAGAACAGTGCAAGATTTTTTCAATAATCGTAGCTTTGATAAAGGGAACCTTTATTCAATTCTATTTTATGTATTTGTTAATTTAGATTTCACTTTTAAATGTTGAATGACTTTTTATTACAGTAATAATTTTTTTTGTTCTACAAAAATATTCCATATTAAAGCAGATGTGGTGGCTAGCAAAGTCATGTTGGATTTACCTCCGTAGCAGCCTATGTAATAGTGCATGCAGCTCGCTATCTTCTTTCTTAAGGCATTTTGTAGTTATTTTGCAGCCAAATATTTATGGCTCCCCTAATGGCATGTATAACTCTAACTTTGATTTTCGTACAAACTTAGCTTTCATACCCGGTCAGCTGACACCTAGGGGTGGAAGTCCATCAATTCACAGACCCTTAACTATGAAAGTGCATTTTTTATATTGGCAGTGACCACAAACAATGTTGAAAACTTTCTCAATTATATAATCTAAGTACCTATTTAACCAAAAACAAAAGTGAAAGTCTAACTGGCTAATACAAGAGGGGGGTGAATTGTATTTGAGGTGAAATCTAAAAACTTTTTGCGGAATTTAACTAAATGAAATAATGACGAGAGAAGATATAGGCTTTTCTAAATTTCCACTATGTAATCAAACTCTTTACAAGTGAAGATTCAAACCCGTTAACAAGTTCCACAAATTAGGAACTTGTTCCCAACTCTCACAGAAGACTTCAGCAGCGAAGCTTCCTTGACCTCACCTTACACAAACTCACAATCCCAACCCCAAAGTACTTGAATACAATCTGTGATTACAAATACCTATTGCACTCAAGAATATAAGAAGGATACTAACTCTCTTTATGTTATTAGATGGCTACTGGAATTTTTATGCTCATGAGTTATATATTGTTGAGATAGTTTGCATGAGTATTTATAGAGAAGGCTTAGTCATTAACCTCCACTATAAACACGTCCACATGCCAACACCCCACTAACAACTTGTGGAGTTATCTTGACAGATGGTGATCATGAAGAGGTTTCCTAGCCTTATCTCACTAATCCACTATCTCAACAACTTGATAAACATTAGCCGTATAATCAGAGATTTTCACACAGAAAACTACTTGCTAACTTTATCAAAAATTTGTTTAAAAAGATTATCAAAAGTTTGTTTAAAAAGATTTTATTTGAAAAGATAAATTAATTATTTATATTAAAACAACTAGATAATTATCTTCGATAATTATCTTTATTAGAAAATAGATGACTAAATAAAACTTTTACAAATTATCTTTTCTGTAAGAAATTATCTTTTAAAACTAACTTTTATTCCAGTAGTCTTTTTAATAACATAAGTCATTGAGTTCCTTTCCGACTTTATATTATTGAGTGCTCACAATTAAAACTAGAACGTGAGATTTGCACGAGGCTTTTTAGAGAATGCTACTCCGCATCCAAGTTCCTACTCCGGAACGAACTTTGCTTGAACCCTTTATTCACCAAAGACTCAAAACATTCATTAGTCGAGTTTGTCAATTTGTCCATCAAAACCAAAAGGCTCAACAAATTCCCCCTTTTTGATGATGACAAACATTGACAAACTTAGGTAAATAAAATCATCCAGGCATGCAACAAAAATTTAAAGCAAGACATGAAAACAATAGAGTAATTAAAGAACTTAGAAAAATATTAAAAAGTATTTATTTTAAAAAGACTGAACAAAAGAAAAAAATTAACAAAGACTTTAAAAACTTAGATTACTAGGACTTTATTGAGTTAACGGAACTTAGCAAAAGTTTGTACCTTCGATGTGTGAGTTCCTTGGTAAACACCTTAGCCGCCATGAAGTTTGTCTTTTCCCCCTTTTGGTATTATCAAAAGATTGAAAAAAAACATTTTGCTATACTCCCACTAGACTACGTAGGGAATAGTGAGCTCAAATAATGCAAGGCAAAAATAAGTTAGGTACTAAATCATCAGCAAACACACACAATCATATGAAAAATACGAGCCAAGTTCCCATAGACGAAAATTAAAAGCAGGAAAGAGTAGCAAAAGTTAAGAGTTACAAACTGAAATCCGAATGAAACAAGCAAAAGAAATGAAAAGTAACAAGTTCGAAATTGCAATTATGGGGAATAGGTAGGTTCATCAACTGGGGTTATGGGGTCATTAGAAGCTTCTTCCACTTCTTCAAAAGCCACCCTGTTAATCGTCTCCAATATCTCCTGAGTGCTGTGCAATATGTTCTTCTCAGCAGCATCAACTTTGTTCTCCATCCCAGTAAAACTGGTTGCCTGAGCATCTGCCACAGCCTGCACTTGGCGTTGAAGAGAAGCCAGCTGCTTTGCCATGTCCTCCAGCTTTGTGCACACCATCTTTATCAGCTGCTCCATTTCTGCTTTCACCTGTTGAATATCAAAAATAGAAGCATTTGTTCCAGAGAAGGCAGCAAAGCCTGTAGGCTGTGATGTAGGAAAAGCTGGGGAGGGAGAGGGAGAAGTCTGTTTTGGAGGTGAAACAGGAGTGGAAGAGGGTTGAGCTTGTATTGGGGGGGAGTCATGAACAGGAGATGGCTCGGAAGCAAAAGGAACTTGTGTAGGGGTGAAATCAGGGTCTGAGTGATCAAAAAAAACTAATGTCTTCAATAATCACAGGCTTTAGAGTAGAAGTAGCAGGTTTGACAATTTTCCTCTTACTCCTCCTTAGTCCCCCTGTATAAGGGAGGTCAAGACTCTCACTTTCTGAGCTAGATTCCCCCTCACTCTGAGTCTCCTCTTCTTTCTCAGAATCTGCCTCCTGTGGTTCCCCCTCAGAAATTTTTTCCTCCTCTTTGTCTTCCTCTCGTTTTTCTTTACTTTCTTCTTTTTCAGATTCACTTTCCTCCTCTTCTGACTCACTTGTATCTCCCTCTACAACCTGTGTTTTCCCTTTTCCACGATTTTTCTCCTCTCCTCCTCTAGTCAAGAAAGTAATTATCCCACTCTCAAGTTTAATGCTCAGGCGAAGCAAAGATTGCTCCGAGAGAATGTTCTCAGGTTTAATATAAGTGGGTGACTCACTTTCAACATCAATCCCAAAAGACTTAAACAACACAGTGAGGAGAGATCCATATGGAATAGTAGTTTTAGTAGCATAGAAAACCAAATGTTCAATCATCAATTTTGGAAAGTTTATTTTTATTTTCCGAGCAAGACAAAAGATGATGGTTGCATCTAGTAAGGATACTGTGCTTCGTTTTTGCAAACGAGGAACAATGCCTCTCCATGTGAAATTGAACAATAATTTGTGAAGAGGAGTGAGTATGTTATGATGTGAAGTCTTGCTTTTCGGGTTTCCACCTATAAATTTGATTATTCTATTCTCATCATAATGCCCAATTTGCACAATTTGTTTGTGTTTTAGGTACGAACTATAGCCAGAGGTGGGGACTTGAAACAAGTTCCCTAAATATGCAACATCAAAATGTATGTGAGTATCTTTGACTGTAGCCGTGCATACACCATTGTTGTGTTTTGAAAGTATTTTTGAATTCAAACAAAAGCTTAGGGTAAATTGGATAGTGAGAACAATTTTGGAACAAATGCACCCATTCTTGATAATCAATTAAGGAGATGAATTCGGAGAACTTACTTGTCGTACACCAGTCATAATTGATGTGATAGCCGTGAGTGTAGTTCCAAGATGGAAGCTTTTGAGAGCTTCGCCTCTTTCTGTCACCTCCTTTCACGGTTGTAGCCTTTCTCTTTGTCGGAGCTTGAGGGTGAACGACGGCAAGTGGGACTGGTTCAGGGGAGCCGCCAGCAGAGGAAGGCTTCCGGGTTTTTGGTGGTTTCGGCGTTGAGTTTAGATTGGTTTTCATGGTTATGAAGGTGAGTTGAAAGGAAAGAGAAGATGAATAGTGTGAATAGGAAGGAGAGAGAGTGAGGCCGGTTTTTATGAGGGTATATGGAGAAGTTAATTTGATGTGATTGATGAGGGTGGAGTGTTAAAAGAAAAAGAGTTTAATTGGGAAGGGTGAGAAAAAGTGACGGTTTATATGGTGAGGTAGTAGAGTAGTTTTAGGGGTAGTAGGAGTTTAATAGGGTTTTCAACTTTCAAACTTATTACAATAAAAGATAAATATGTAAAATATAAAAAAAAATACGGAAAGTAAGGAGTAGTGAATATATTAGCTCCTTATCTTACGTGAAAAAAAATCTTTTTGTATTTTTGAATTGTATGAGGAATAGAAAAAATTGAACATAAAAAATAAGGAAGGAAAAAGATAAGAATAAAAAAAAGGAAGGAAAAAAATAAGAATAAAAAATAAGGAAGGAAAAAAAAAGATAATAACAAGAAGGAAAACAGATAAAAAAAATTAAAAAGATAGATAAGTGCAAATTGATCGTAAATTATGATGATAATTTACGTGATCATAATATAGAGAATAAATAATGATGAAAAGGGAACTTGAAACAACATGGCTCAAGATTTTTAACATATTAAAAGTATGTATAAGTGACTTTTCAATACTTCACAAATCTTTCCCCTGGGTAATTTCAGCTGTGTTATGCACACAAGATTGAGCATAGCATTGTTAGTTACATCCGATTTTACCTTAGGGGTTCCAAACAAAAATCACTTGAGCCGTAGCATCCCCAATTCCACACGCATCTTTTCAAACTTGTCTCTGCTTAAAGGCTTAGTTAATATATCAGCAATTTGACATTCAGTAGAAATAAAATCTAGCTTAATTAAGCCCTTTTCAACATTATCTTTCAAAAAGTGATGCCTTACATGTATATGCTTAACTTTAGAGTGTTGTACTGGATCTTTAGAGATGCAGATGGCACTTGTGTTATCACAATGAATAGGAACGCACTCTAAAATAATGCCATAGTCACGCAACTGTTGTTTTATCCATAGAAATTGAGAGCAACATGCAGCAGCAGCCACATATTCTGCTTCGGCAGTGGATAGAGCAACAGTGTTTTGTTTCTTGGAACTCCAAGAAACCATGCAAGAGCCTAAGAATTGGACCATACCTTACGTGCTCTTACGATTTACTAAATCTCCTGCATAGTCAGCATCAGCATATCCTCTTAGGTCAAATGAGTCACTTTTTGGATAGAACAGACACAAGTCTTCCGTTCCTTTTAAGTATCGTAGAATCCTTTTGACGGTTGTTAGATGCGATTCCTTTGGATCTGATTGAAATCTTGCACAAAGACCTACACTAAACGAAATGTCAGGTCTGCTAGCAGTTAAATATAACAAGGAACCAATCATACCTCTGTATTTTGTTTGGTCCACACGAGTTCCCTTGGGGTCTTGGTCCAACCTTGTGGTTGTTCCCATGGGAGTGTGGTTTATCTTTGTGCTTTACATACTGTATTTTTTCAATAACTCCTTCACATATTTCTGCTGATGGATCATTATTCCTTCGTTAGTTTGCTTAATTTGGAGCCCAAGGAAGAAGTTGAGTTCCCCCATCATGCTCATCTCAAACTCACTGCTCATTAAATCGGCAAAGTACTTGCACAAGGATTCATTAGTTACACCAAAAATAATATCATCAACATAAATTTGTACAATTAATAAATGAGTTCCTTTTGATTTTAAGAACAAAGTTTTATCAACTTTTCCTCTTTTGAAATCATTTTGTAAAAGGAATTTAGAAAGTCTTTCATACCATGCTCTTGGAGCTTGTTTTAATCCATACAGTGCTTTATCAAGCTTAAGAACATGGTTAGGAAAGTTTGGATCCTCAAATCCAGGTGGTTGTTCAACATAGACGTCTTCCTTTAAAAAACCATTTAAAAAAGCACATTTGACGTCCATTTGATAAAGTTTAAAACCCATAAATGCAGCAAATGCAATTAAAATACGAATTGCTTCTAATCTAGCTACAGGAGCAAAAGTCTCCTCAAAATCGATACCTTCCTGCTGATTGTAGCCTTTAACAACCAATCTTGCCTTGTTCCTTACAATTGTGCCATGTTCATCTAGCTTATTCCTGTATACCCATTTGAGACCAATAACCTTTTGATTCTTTGGTTTAGGTTCAAGGTGCCACACTTTGTTTCTTTCGAATTCATTTAATTCCTCTTGCATGGCAACAATCCAATCAGCATCTTCCAAGGCTTCTTTGTGATTTCGAGGTTCCAGTGTTGATAGGAAGGCGTTGAATGCACAGAAGTTTCTCAGTTGGGATCTCGTCTGAGTTCCCTTGCTTAGGTCACTTATAATTTTATCTAGGGGGTGTGACCTTTGATGTTTCCATGGCTTTGGATGGAATGATTGAGCTGGTATAAAAGTGTTATTTTGAGTTGCTCTTTCTTCCATTTCTTCATGGTGTTCTGCTTCTGCATTTGCTTCGCCTTTTGTGTTTTCTATTTCTTCTGTATTTTGAACAGAGGCTTCAGTATTATTTGGAACTTCAGTAGGTTCCTTATCAGTATTTTCAGTAATTCGAACAGGCTGCTTTCTGGGAATTAATTCTTCATCTTGGTCTGTTGAACGAGTGAGACCAATTTCAAAATCTCCATCTTCATATTCCTGTATATAATCATAATTATTAGTTTCATCAAAAATCACATGTATACTTTCTTCTACACACATAGTCCTCTTATTGTAAACTCTATAAGCTTTATTATTAGATGCATATCCTAAAAAGACTGCTTCATCACTCCTTTCATCAAATTTTCCAAGATTTCTTTTATCATTGTTGTGAACAAAGCATTTGTATCCAAAGGCTCTTAAATGAGCAATATTAGGTTTTCTCCCTTTTAACAGTTCATAAGGTGTCTTGTCCAACATTGGTCTGAGCATGGCTCGGTTGATGATATAGCATGCTGTGTTGACGGCTTCTGCCCAAAAATTCCTTGGAAGCCCACTTGCTATTAGCATTGTTCTTGCCATGTCTTCCAATGTTCGGTTCTTCCTCTCAACCACACCATTTTGTTGTGGTGTTCTTGGCGCTGAGAAATTGTGACTTATTCCCTGTTCTCTGCAAAATTCATCAAACTTGAAATTTTTGAATTCCGTACCATGGTCAGTTCTCATATGAATAAGTTGATTACCTATTGATTTTTGTGTCTTTTTCAAGAAAGTCATAAACATATCAAAAGTTTCATCTTTACTATGTAAGAATATGACCCATGTAAATCTAGAATAATCATCCACAAGAACTAAGACATATCTTTTTCCACTTCTACTTTGAATTCTAACGGGGCCACACAAATCCATATGAATGAGTTCCAATGGTTTTGTGGTGCTTACCATTTTCTTTGATTTAAACGATGATCGAACATGCTTTCCTTTGATGCAGGCTTCACAAATTTTGTCGTTTAGGAACTTGATAGAAGGTAGTCCGATTACCAAGTCCTTTGACCTTAATTTGTCAAGCAATGAAAGACTAGCATGTCCAAAACGTTTATACCATAGAAGTGGATCATCCTCAATAACACTTAAACAAGATATATTGTATTTTGGAACTTTGTTAAGGTCCACGGTATACGTGTTCCCTTTACGAGTTCCTTCCAAAACGATTTTTCCAGTGTTATTGTTGATGATTTTGCATTTTTCAGAAGAAAAGCTTACAGATTTTCCTTTATCACAAAACTGAGAAATACTGAGTAGATTATGCTTCAAACCCTCGACTAAAAATACATTGTCAATTGCATGGGAACTTGACCTTCCTACTTTGCCAACAGCAACAATGTTGCCTTTCTTATTGTCTCCAAAGGTCATTGTTCCCCCTGTATAGGCCGTCAGTGAGAGAAATCTGGATTCATCTCCTGTCATATGCTTAGAACAACCGCTATCGAGGTACCACTGGTTGTTCCCCCTCACTGCGACCTGCAAAAGAAATTAAGGGTTAGTAGCAGGAACCCTGTCATTCATGGGTTCCTGTGTTGACACATTTGAATCAGATTACTTCTGCCAAACATAGTTCACATTCTTATTGTACAGATTTTCTTTCTTAGTACATTCTTCACTGCGATGTTCCTTTTTACCACAAAAAGAACAAACGGTCTCACTAGGTAAGTTCACATATTTCTTTTTCTTTCCAGTGGACTTCTTCTTATGAACATAGCCTAGACCTTCTGTTCTTTTTGTCTGAGCTTCCTTACCCACTTGGGAACACACGTGCTTGCTGTATTTTTACTTTTTCTTGCAATTTCTAGGTCCTTTTCTAGTTTCTCATTTTTATCATTGGTTTCCTTTATCTCTTTCTTAACATGCTCTAGTTCATTATTAAACAAGATTAAAGGAATTTCAGTAGACCTGCAAGAATCAATGTTAGTACACAGCATTTTATATTGAGTTAATTCAATATTTAGCATGATATTCTCACTCTTGACTCTTTCAAGGGATTCTTTTAACATAATATTTTTATCTAACAATTCAAAGAATCTGCCTTGAACATCATTTCTTAAGCTATTCAGATACTTAACATGATCTCTACAAATTCCAGTTGCCTTTTCGGCTTGCCTTAGTTTTGCACATAATTCTTTATATTCATCTAAGGTTTCTAACAATAAAGAGATTAACTTATACTTTGAGAGAGATTTCAAATAACTAGGTTGAATGACTACCTCATCATCATGCTTTGCCATTAGACAGAGATTGGCTACTTCATCGTCGGTGTGTTCCTGTTCCTCTTCTTCGGAACTTGATTCTCCCCACGTGGAAATCATTGCTTTCCTGAAATTTGTTTTAGAAAAGTTAGGCTTGGAGTTTCTGTTTTGATCAGCTTCTTTTCCCTTGCCTTTCTCAGATTCCCATAATGGACACTCTTTGATGAAGTGGTTGGTGCTTCCACATTTGTGACAAGAAGACTTGGCTTTGGATTCCTGATTTCTTTTACTGTATCCTTTCTTTTTGTCTAAAAACTTGTTGTTACGGTAGAATTTTTTCAGCCTTATCACCAACATTGCAGCTTCTTCTTCATCAATGTCAGACTTCTCTTCGGATTCTTCATTAGCTCTTAGTGCTAGCCCTTGACTTTTGACAGTCTCCTGAGTCCGATTGTTCGACTGGATCTCGTGGGAAATGAGGGAACCCGCAAGCTGTTCCAGGTTGAACTTGGTGAAGTCTTTTGATTCCTGCACAGCTACAACCTTTGCTCTCCATCTGTCATTGTCTGGAAGACTTCTTAAGACCTTTCTGACCTGCTCATCTATAGGAATTATCTTACCAAGACACGTTAGTTCGTTAATAATACTTTTAAATCGAGTAAACATGTCTTTAATGGATTATTTGTTTCCCATTTCAAAGCGCTCATACTGAGATAAAAGAATGTCTATTTTGGAACGTTTAACATCTGACGTTCCTTCATGTGTAACTTCCAGAAGATCCCAAATTTCCTTTGTGGACTTGCACCCTTTGACACGAGTATGTTCATCGGGTCCAAGTCCCCAAATTAAAAACTTTTTGGCAGTAGCATTCATTTCTAGTTTTTCGAAATCAGTTTTTTCATATTCATCCATAGGTTTAGGGATTACCTCATTGTTAGCATTCGTTTTCGTAATTTCGTAATCTCCTACTTGTATAATCTGCCATACCTGATAGTTCTCTGCTTGGATAAAGATTTCCATCTTATCCTTCCAATAAGGATAATATTTGCCGTTGAAGTATGGAGGCCTTTGAATGGATGTACTCCCGAATTCCTTTTCCTCTGTGTAAGCCATTTTCCCAGGAACTTACTCAACAAGGTTGCCTGCGTACTCTGAGTTCCCGCTCTGATACCAACTGAAAGTCTAACTGGCTAATACAAGAGGGGGGGTGAATTGTATTTGAGGTGAAATCTAAAAACTTTTTGCGGAATTTAACTAAATGAAATAATGACGAGAGAAGATATAGGCTTTTCTAAATTTCCACTATGTAATCAAACTCTTTACAAGTGAAGATTCAAACCCGTTAACAAGTTCCACAAATTAGGAACTTGTTCCCAACTCTCACAGAAGACTTCAGCAGCGAAGCTTCCTTGACCTCACCTTACACAAACTCACAATCCCAACCCCAAAGTACTTGAATACAATCTGTGATTACAAATACCTATTGCACTCAAGAATATAAGAAGGATACTAACTCTCTTTATGTTATTAGATGGCTACTGGAATTTTTATGCTCATGAGTTATATATTGTTGAGATAGTTTGCATGAGTATTTATAGAGAAGGCTTAGTCATTAACCTCCACTATAAACACGTCCACATGCCAACACCCCACTAACAACTTGTGGAGTTATCTTGACAGATGGTGATCATGAAGAGGTTTCCTAGCCTTATCTCACTAATCCACTATCTCAACAACTTGATAAACATTAGCCGTATAATCAGAGATTTTCACACAGAAAACTACTTGCTAACTTTATCAAAAATTTGTTTAAAAAGATTATCAAAAGTTTGTTTAAAAAGATTTTATTTGAAAAGATAAATTAATTATTTATATTAAAACAACTAGATAATTATCTTCGATAATTATCTTTATTAGAAAATAGATGACTAAATAAAACTTTTACAAATTATCTTTTCTGTAAGAAATTATCTTTTAAAACTAACTTTTATTCCAGTAGTCTTTTTAATAACATAAGTCATTGAGTTCCTTTCCGACTTTATATTATTGAGTGCTCACAATTAAAACTAGAACGTGAGATTTGCACGAGGCTTTTTAGAGAATGCTACTCCGCATCCAAGTTCCTACTCCGGAACGAACTTTGCTTGAACCCTTTATTCACCAAAGACTCAAAACATTCATTAGTCGAGTTTGTCAATTTGTCCATCAAAACCAAAAGGCTCAACAAAAAGGTATAATAATTAATAAGGGTATATGTTGTCAGTGTAATAAAGATTGCTCCATTTTTTCACAAGGGGTGAGGTTACACAAAGTGGCTAGCCTTATTAAAAACACGCTGAATAAATAATGAAGCCAGGGTTATAATAATAATTTAATGGACTTACCTTAACAGATAAAGGTTATTTTAATAGGAAACAAGATTACTACCTTCATGTTTTAATAACGTTACACTTATCAAATATGGTCGCTTTACGTTAATGTTACACTTGTTTTTTTTTTTTTTGGCAGAAAGCTACGTATTTATTTCCTTTCAAACTATTAAGCCCGGCTATATTTCTTCTACAATTTTTTTAATACTTCAACTACCCCCATTCACCTCTTATTTTATTTAGGAAAAATGGAATCTAAAAATCCAACCTTTGGCCGGTCTGACAATAAAAATCCAACCTTTCAGTAATCTCAAAAAAATCCAACCTTTGCCCCCCACCTTCTCCAACAGGTCCATTTGACCTTTAACTTGTTAAACCGGTTAAAAATTTTTTTTTTTTAATTTCCTTCTCACTCCTCTTCTTTCTCTCTCCTCTCTACACCACCACCACTTCTGCCACCACTTACCCCACCCAACCCAAACCCAAACCCTCTTCCTCCTCCTCCACTTCTCTACACCACCACCACCTCTGCCACCAATTAACCCTCTTCCTCCAACCGAAACTCAGCTAAACCACCCCAAAACCCTAACCATGAAACTCGGTTAAAAGGCTAATTTGGGTTGGGTTTAGGGTGGGGAGGGGTGGAAATGGGTCAGGGGTTGTCGGTTTGTGGTCGGCGGGCGGTGGGGAGGTTCGGGGAAGGGTCGGGCTGGTTTGGGAGGGTCGAATAGGGTGTTTGGTGTGGTGGTTAGGGTTTAGATCGTAGGGGGTTTGGTGGTTGGGGAGGTTGCGACAAGAGGTGGGAGGGGTGGGGGGAGATCGTCGGAATCCGGCGACCTCGATCGTGGGGTTGGTTGGGGTGGGGGGAAGTTGCCGAGGAGTGGGGGAGGTGGCTGGGGTGGTGCGGGGGCTAGGGGAGGTGGCTGGTGGTTTTTTTTAATTTTTTTCTGTTTTATTTTTTTGTTTTTTAATGATTAAAAAAATAATTGACCAATTAACGACTGACACGTGGCACATAACTTACAAAAAACGGTCATCAACAGGTAATGGACCTGTTGGAGAAGGTGGGGGCAAAGGTTGGATTTTTTTGAAATTACTGAAAGGTCGGATTTTTATTGTCAGACCGGCCAAAGGTTGGATTTTTAGATTCCATTTTTCCTTTTATTTAAATCAATTAAATTGACTAAAACTATGTGTCGGACAAAGTACTACAATGATTAAAGCACGGAGGTTTTATTATTATTGATCTGACAAGTATATTCAATATTTTAATAACCCATATCTTGTAGAGAGTTGAGAAAACGTTTATGAATAGTGTGAGAACAATTATATCCTTAACATATTTGTTTACCTATATGCCCCTATTGATGTGATGTTAATTGCAACTAAATCATTCTTTGTTTAATTTGATGAATACCTTTTATTTTTATGAATAATGTATTAATGTTTGAACCATTATACCCTCTAAAAAATTTATTTACTTATTTGCCATTAATGTTAATTGCTTTTTATTTTGAACCTGTTAAAAATAGTGTACGTACGTTTATACCCTTAATTATATTTGTTTTTACATATTGTTCATCATTGTCGTTGTCAATAAAAGGCTTTCTAAACATTGCTAATTATTGTAAAAGTTGTTAAAAACATGTACCGTACACCTGCCTAATTTGCTCATTAATTTTGCTCATTTAATAAATAAGCAAATAAATAAAAGAAGATGGCGGGGAAACAATACGGTAATAAATAAGGTTACTTAATTTTCCCTAAAATAAATTAAAAAAAAAAAAAAGTTACTTAATTTTTTTAATAAAGTAATTGATTTCACACGTATTAAATTGGGATTACACGGAATACTTCACAAGTAAAATTTTATAAAAAATAATGATAAAAATCTACTAGAATTATCTTTTAGCTCAAAACTCTTAAAAGATAAAGAAGAAAGAATCCTATTACGAGTAGATGTAAACTTGGTGGGCAAGAACTTACCCTAAATTAGACTAGGATTCGGAAACCTTATTAATTTTATCTATAAATTCAAAGCTTTCTCGCCATATTCTCTCATAGTTGAAACAATAACAATTCCTCTCTCTATAATTTTCTCAACTCTTTCGATCTTTTCACCTCTTAACCTAATTAGCAATGGCAGCATCAACCTCTTCTTCATCTTCGTACAAGAAGGTAATCCTAAGGAGTTCCGATAAAGAGACTTTCGACGTCGATGAAAAGGCAGCAATGCTTTCTCAAACCATCAAGAACATGATCGAGGACCTCGACGACAGCACCGATCCCATCCCGCTTCCTAATGTCACCGCTAAAACTCTCGCTAAGGTTATCGAGTATTGTAACAAACATGCTAATGATGATGATAACTCCGATCCCATACCACAACCTAATGATGAACTCAAGCAGTGGGATAAGGACTTCCTCAATGTCGACCAAAACACCCTCTTTGATCTCATTCTTGTAAGTATTTCTCTTTTATTTTAATATTTTTTCTTTAATTTAGTTGATTTCTGATTAACTTTAAATTCTTTCTTTTTCTCTAATTATTATATATATGCTACAAGTATTATTATCATTATGTTTATTATTAGTCTTTTATTTTTTTAGTGTCATGGTTCAAAAGTTTATAAAATATGATTTCTTTAACAGATTATTGAATTATTAGGGTTTATAATATAAAGAATTAATCTTATTGCTTAGGGTTTTGAATTTTGAAATTTATAAGATTTAAAGGACCTTCAACTATATTCAAATTATAGTTTAAGATTGGTTGATTATTTGTAAAAGTATTTTTATTTGACGAATCAATTCATGTCTCTATACATGTTGGTATTCAAGTCATAGTGTCATACGTGTTTTTCTTACAAATATTTGGTGTTTTCTTTTTTTAAGAATTATGTGGTTGATTAATACAATATTAATTACTTATTTGTTGATGAATTGTAGGCTGCAAACTACATGGATATCAAGGGATTGCTTGATTTAACTTGCCAACATGTTACCGATATGATTAAAGGAAAAGCACCGGAAGAGATAAGGAAGACATTCAACATTGTGAATGACTTTACACCCGAAGAAGAGGAAGAAGTTCGAAGGGAGAATCAATGGGCATTCGAGTGATAGAATGGAAATTACTAAGAATATCATTATGTTTCGTTACAATCTTTTTATTTCAAGCTATATTTTAATTAGTTTGATTCTTTGTTAAGTGTTGTTTATATAAACTATATATATTGCATTACTTTTAAGAATTAAAAATTTATTTTAATTGTGTATTTCACAATCTAGCGTAAAAATTGGTTTATTTTAATTGTGTATTTCACAATCTGAGCTGCATACGTGTTGGGGTGTTGTTAGCAGGGAAGCAGAAGATCCAGTCGGGGTTGGGCATTTGGGATAGGGTGGAGAGGCCGCACCCGACGGCCATGAGGAGGGATAGAGAGAAGGAGAAGAGATTGTAGATTACGGAGATGGAGCGGAGGGGTAATGAGACGGGCTGAAACGAGTAGCGGGAGAGGAGTAATGTAAAGGAGATGTAGGAAAGAACGGTGAGAATGAGGAAGTGAAGTGATGCACCATTTGTAGTTCCTGTTTTCCATTCAAAGTTGTGTATTGTTGTGTGATAAAATAGCTAGTTTTTGGCTGTTTTTATCACTGTTTCTATTGTTTTTTTGATATTTTTTGTTTGTGGGAAGTTTAATGACTTTAGAGGGAAGAGAATAGAATGTTAATGTTTATGTTGGATGACTCATTGTAACTTCTAAGATAATTTCCTTTTATATATAGAAGAATTGAAAGTCTATGTATCATTTGCTTTGAATTAGTCATAGATTTTGAGTGTGATGGACTCTGTCTTAAATTATCTTGAACTTGTTGAAACATTTTCATAATATATTTTAACTTATTATAAACTTATATCAACTTAAATTATAAGAAAAAAAAAATGAATCAAATAAACTCTTGGCCACTCTTTTCAAGAAAATTAAGCTTCACAAACTTAACATTCAATCCTAATTGAATTCAATAAGTCACCTTGTTTGAAGGATTCTCTTTGCTTACTTACTTCATAGAATCTACTCCCTCTCTTTCCAATTAAAAGTCTCAATGTCTCATTTAATTTACCTTTTGCAAAAGTTGTGTATAATCTCAAGTTCTCATGCTTGACTACTAAAAGTCGAATATAATCTCGGATTCCATATGAAACTGAAAAGTTAATTAATACTAAAATAACAACCGCTGACATCATTTTTAAATAAAAATAAAATGTACACGTGTCAGCTTCTCCTTAAATTTTCTCCCGCCTAAACTTTTTTTTCTTCCAATTTTCTTTATTTATTTTATTTTTTATTTAATTTTTATTTATTTTGGAAAGCTAAATATTTTATCTTAAGTTACATATAGCTATTTTTAAGGTAAACAAATATTAACCATGTATATATGTACTCCGTCTAATTACAAATTCCACTTAATTTTGTTGTAAGCATGAATTTTTTTTTCATTATACCAAGTACTATTTTAATTTTGTAGTTTGGTGTTGATTAATACAAAGGTTTTACATATTTTGAGTGATAATATGACTTGAAAATGCATGTATACAATTATAAATTCTTTTTATTATATATGTGCATTGCACGAGAGCTAATCTATAACTACACTAAAATAGGTACACTAGCTCCATGACTGACATGTGTCTCTGTCTTAGTTTAGTTTATTTTTGGTTAAAAATTGTAACCTATATATTTGTCAAAAATCTTATTCATATATATATATATATATATATATATATATATATATATATATATATATATATATATATATATATATATATTATTGCATATTTTTACCTAAGAATATTATATTATAATAATTGATTTTATGGAGTACTACATAATCTTTTCCAAAGATATATTTTTTCAAAAATCTTTTTCACAAATATTATTGCATATTTTTACATAAGAAAATATTTTTAAAGTGCTTATTTTATGGATTACTATATAATCTTTCTCAGCTGTAATAAAATTTTTGTCAAATAAATATTATATCTTTAACAAAACAAACATATATTTTGATTTGTATTAGTGTAATATAATTGCTTTTGTAAGCTCTTTATATTATATGTGTAGGATATTTTATACTTGAATTAACTTAAACTTTAAAAAATATACTTATACGATTACATTTTATTTAAATTAAGAAACTAGCTTAAATTAATTCCCAATATATTAAGATTTTTTTTATATAAATATAAATACTATTATGATTAAATTTTAATAAATCAATGGACACAAATTTATGACTCTTATTTTTAAAGTTATGATATTAGATTTAGCATTACTATACCCTATTAATTAGATTTGTCACGAATATTGTCTTTATAAGCCTACATGAGTCAAAAGTGTTGCAAATGGTAATACAAACAGAAAATTCTCGCGCCCGACCGAGCGGTAGTTTGCTCGATCGGGCGGTAGTTCGCCCGACCGGGCGGAATTGGCTAAGGAAAAAAAGGGCTCGCGCCCAAACGAGCGGTGGTTCGCCCGACCGGGCGGCGATGTCGAGTTTTGAAGAGCCCGATCGGGCAACTCTTGCCCGATTGCTCGCCCGGGATGAGATTTCCAGATCACCCGACCGGGCGGGTGTGGCCCGACCGGGCGCGACACCGAGCGGGTGTGTCCCTAGCGGGCGCGACACTGGGCGAGTGTGGCCCGACCGGGCGCGACACCAGGTCTGGTAAATTTCATCTCGCGCCCGATCGGGCGGCTGGTTGCCCGATCTGGCCCGCCTTTTTCCTTAGGTCGGTTTGTTTATTTGTCTCCTAATTTCGGGACACATATAAATACGAGCATTGCCTTTTCTATATTCATCATTCACTTTCAAACTTAAAACACAAACCTACCCTTTGAGATCTGAACAGTTCTTGAGCAATTTCACTCTTCATATTCGGGTGCACGGATTTCGGAGATAGTTGCGTTAAACTTGGGGGGCGTGCGTCACAAGGAAACTTGTACCGGTGGTGGCGTATTTCGCTTCTAAGGTAGTAGATTATTGTTCCGCGGCGCGACTTGAGTTTGAGATCTTCAATCCAGAAAAGTTCTAATATTTTGTTTGTTATTGATTTCAACAGTTATTTTAACAACAAAAAGTACTAATTGTTGATATATTCTTGAATATAGACACTACTATATAGTTGTTAGGTACAATTAAAATTTAAAATTATTCAATGGTCTAATAAGCAGACATAAGCACATAACTTACAATGATTTGTTAAAAAATCCTAATAACTTTTTTTCTTACAAATATATAAATCCTAATAATTGACGTCCAAAACTTTACTATAATATCATTAAAAATTATCCATCATGCATTTATATTCGCCAATTGTATAAACATAATTACATATATATGTCACATTTATTGTATGTTTGATTATATATCGTTAACAAAAAAATTATTAATGGTAAAATTGATTATGAGAAAATATAAGTTTATCTCCTTGATAAACAAAATATATTAATCAAATGATAAATATGTACATGAGTCTCATAGTTTTTTATTTATTAACCAAAATATCATGATGACTAAACAAAATGGCAAAATGTAAATCAATCAATAACTTTTTTGTCATATATGGGTCTCACTATTTTTAATTTATTTACCAAAATGCCATGATAAGTAGACAAAATTGTTGATTTATTTACGATTTTGCTTGCCCCTTAATAAACAAAATTTGTTTATCAAGGAAATAATTGGGACTTCCTCATTGATTAAATAAGATATTTTTACCCTACCATACATTTTATCAGTCTTTATATACACAAAAAAAAAAAAAAAAAAAAAAAAACAAAACAAAACAGTTGTATATAAACATCTTTAATTTGTATAGTTTAGTGCATAAAAGATTATCAGTTCCTCTATTTTCCTATAACAATGGTCAATTACAAATTATGAATAATTTAAAAACAAAATTACCGTTTTATGAAAAATCTAGAAAATTTTAATGAATTAAGAAAATATTTATTGTTTCGGATGAAAACAATGGGACCTTGCCGAAGGTCCAATGACGTGGATGAAGACTGGTCCGGTCCAAATGATGCTGAGCCAAAGGTTTCCTGCACAGCAAGCACACGTAAAACTGGCCTCGGGGGTGGATCCGAGGAAGACCCCTCCGATGCCGAAGTCAAATAGTGTTTAGAGAGAGAAAGCTATGCAAGAGAGTTAATGCTTGAGGCTTTGATGTGAATGAATGACAAATGATGTAATTGAAGGCTTTTATACCTTAGCATACAAGGAAGGAGGATACTTGGGCCGGAAATGGTCATGGGCTGACCATAACAATTTGGACCACTTGACTTTATGCTGACTTGGCTTAAATGGAGGCTTGGGCCTTGACCTTGGATTATTGGATCATTTAATGACTAGTCCCAATTAGCTTAATTGGACCCAAACATTTATTATTATATAATAATTTTATAACCAATAAAAACTTCTATCCTACATATATTAGTCAACTTTATATTACAATTTAGTTAAAAAAAATTAGAAAAAAAAAGGTCAAAGGATGTTAACTAATTATACTTTTGAGGACAATGATGGTTATAGGGTATAAATTCTGTTAAGGGATAATAATGGAAGTAGTTATTCCAACAAAAGGCAGAGATTGAGTATGAGAATATTTTTTTTAGTTGCAATATTATTGATGTCAAGAAAGCTATTTGAGCAGTTTTTGGCTAATGACTACACTATGATTGAGGCTAATAGATTTAACTACATTCGAACACATCAAAAACAATTGAGGTCAGAATAGTATAAGAATTTTGCTGATGCAGTTTTGAGAGGAGTCATTAATCCCTAATCTACAAGATTACGGATTGTCTTATTTTTGTCATTTACTGATAAAGCTAGATATATGATGCAAAATTTTAGGATGTCATGGCTATATATATGCAGGTGGTAGGGATATCCAAATCTATTAATCACATTTACATGCAATCCAAAGTGGTAAGAAATCACTAGATTTGTTCAAAAGATAGGACTTAGACCAAAGAATAGGCCACACATCCTATGTAGGTTTTTTAAAATAATAATATGAGGCATGTAAAAATATATGTACCACCCTATAAGAAAAATTATAATTTTCATTTTTATCATATAGATTTTGGTACTAATTTTATATATGTGTAGCCAACCATCATAGAGTAGGTTACTCGGTTAGTGTTGTAAGGGTTACAGTTAGTGTTATAGTTGTTACTTTGTCAGCGTTGTACTTTGTTATTTAAGGGTTACTTAATAAGTATAGTAGGACTTTGTTCACTTCACCTTATACTCTTACAGATATAATATTTGGTAAAAACAATTTTAGTTTAGTATAAATAAGTTCAATGAGGTATATTTAATTTCAGTTCAGTAAAAAGCAATTATTGTAAAGAACAAATATAATAGAGAAATAATTTTAAAAAATATATAAACTAAAATAATTTCAATTTAGTAAAAATAATTTCATTTAAGCAAATATAAGGTGAAGTGAACCGGGATTAGAAGTTAATATATCAATATACTAAGGGTTATTTTGTTAGTGTCATAAGGGTTAATTACTCTGTTTTTTTACAGGCGGTCACACAGTATAACCAGCCGCACAGAAAATATGTTGTAGATATTGTATATGTCGTCATGGGTGATATGTAAGAATGATATGCAATTTTTTGCATCTCTTGTATGCTTGCATTGTATATTTATTTATTTTTTTTATTTACTATTATATATATGCAATAAAAAATTAAATAATTAGGTATAATAAAACAAAATTAAAAAAAAAAAAAAAAAAAAAGACAGATAATCAAACAATTGACAAGCCTAAACATTATTCAGAATTTAAATTTAGGAAAAAAAAATATTATACTTCGTATTAAGCTTTTAATTTTAGGTAGGTAAATTTTTTGTTGTAGAAGGTGCAATAGGAGTGTGGTGATGATCAAGTGAATTTATAATGTAATAAAATGAAGGTAGTAAGTGATGGGATCAAAAATCCTATTTTAAAAAATTTCATGTTAAAATTTAAGTGTTTAGAGGCCATAGAGGAGAAAAAAGATACGAAATTATCAATGATACACGTAATATAATATATAGTGATCATAGTGTTATTACGATGGTAAACTTTTCCAAATATATGTTGAGTTAGAGGACGGAGATAGTCATTTAAAAGGCAAATTCTTATATGTGTTTGGCCACACCGTGTGGCATGAGTTATTTGAGTTACTCGGAATAGGGTTACTTGAGGGGTTCAGTTAGAATTGAAGTTACTTGAGGGGTTCAGTCAGGGGTTTATTAAATATATACTCGGTCATGGGTTATTTAAGAGGTTACTCGGTCAGGGGTTATTCGAGAGGTTATTCGGTCATGAGTTACCTGAGTTACTCAGTCAGGGTTTACTTTAGGGGTTCGGTCAGGGGTGACTTGATCAGGGGTTCGATCAAAGATTAGTTACTCGGTCATGTGTTACTTAAGGGGTTACTCGGCCAGGGGTTTCTCGAGGGGTTACTCAGGTTACTCTAGACCTGGCAAAAAGGTCATTCAGGTCTGGTTCGAGTCGTGTCAATTCAGGTCGGGTCAAGTTCGGGTCAGCAAACGTTCGGGTCGGATTCGAGTTCGGGTCGAGTCGGGTTGATTCGGGTCAAAATCGGGTCAGCACTTCGGGTCAAGTTCGGGTCAGGTCAAGTTCGGGTCGTGTCAATTCGAGTCGGGTCTGTTCGAGTCGGGTCAATTTTTAAGATCAATTTTTGGGTCGGGTTAAATTCAAATCGAGTCAATTCGGGTCAGATCTATTTGGGTCAAGTTTGTATCGGGTCACCAAAATAAATTCACTTTAAAAAATAGTTGGAAAAATAAAGTAAAATTATTATTATATATATATATATATATATATATATTATATGAGTACATATTACATAGGAAAATTAAGAAGCCCTAAACTAAGTAATTCACTATTTGACCCTATTCACTTAGGATTCGGGTCAATTCGGTCGGGTCACTACAGGTCGGGTCGATTCGGGTCAATCAATTTGGGTTAAAATCGGGTCGGGTCACTTCGGATTTCGGGTCATTTCGGGTCAGGTCAAGTTCGGGTTTCGGGTCAATTGCGGGTCAAGTCATTCGGGTCGGGTCACATCGGGTCATGTTCGGGTCAACTCTATTTCGGGTCGGGTTGGGTTAGTTCGGGTTCGGGTCATTTCGGGTCAACTTTCGGGTTACGGGTTGGGTCATTCGGGTTGGGTCAATCAGGTCGGGTCAGGATTGCCAGGTCTAGGTTACTCTATTAGGGTTTAATTTAGCAGTTACTTGAGGGGTTCGGTTAGCTGTTACTCAGCCGTCATGGGTTACTTGAGGTGTTCGGTTAGGGATTAATCTGTCATGGGTTATTCTAGGAGTTACTCGGTCATGGGTTACTCGGTCATGAGTTATAAAACCTATTATGAGTTACACTATGCTTTCTGCGTATTTTGTTTTATCTGTATATTTTCTGGAAGACTTGTAAAACCAAATATCAACAGTCTTGACTCTTCTTTATCAGTACGAGTAAATGTAAACTTGGTGGGCAAGGACTTACCCCGAATTAGACTAGGATTCGGAAACCTTATTAATTTTATCTATAAATTCAAAGCTTTCTCGCCATATTCTCTCATAGTTGAAACAATAACAATTCCTCTCTCTATAATTTTCTCAACTCTTTCGATCTTTTCACCTCTTAACCTAATTAGCAATGGCAGCATCAACCTCTTCTTCATCTTCGTACAAGAAGGTAATCCTAAGGAGTTCCGATAAAGAGACTTTCGACGTCGATGAAAAGGCAGCAATGCTTTCTCAAACCATCAAGAACATGATCGAGGACCTCGACGACAGCACCGATCCCATCCCGCTTCCTAATGTCACCGCTAAAACTCTCGCTAAGGTTATCGAGTATTGTAACAAACATGCTAATGATGATGATAACTCCGATCCCATACCACAACCTAATGATGAACTCAAGCAGTGGGATAAGGACTTCCTCAATGTCGACCAAAACACCCTCTTTGATCTCATTCTTGTAAGTATTTCTCTTTAATTTAGTATAAGTATTATTATTATGTCTTTTTTTATTTTTTTAGTGTTACGGTTCAGAAGTTTGTAAAATATGATTTCTTTAACAGATTATTATTATGATTTATAATATAAAGAATTAATCTTATTACTTAGGGTTTTGAATTTTAAAATTTATAAGATTCAAAGGACGGTTAACTATATTTAAATTATAGTTTAAGATTCGTTGATTATTTGTAAAAGTATTTTTATTTGACGTGCCAATTCATGTCACTATATAGGTTGGTATTCAAGTCATAGTGTCATACGTGTTTTTCTTTACAAATATTTGTGGTTTTTTTTTTAACAGAAGTATGTGGTTGATTAATAAAGAATTAATTATTATTTGTTGATGAATTGTAGGCTGCAAACTACATGGATATCAAGGGATTGCTTGATTTAACTTGCCAACATGTTGCCGATATGATTAAAGGAAAAGCACCTGAAGAGATAAGGAAGACATTCAACATCGTGAATGATTTTACACCGGAAGAAGAGGAAGAAGTTCGAAGGGAGAATCAATGGGCATTCGAGTGATAGAATGAAAATTACTAAGAGTATCATTATGTTTCGTTACAATCTTTTTATTTCAAACTATGTTTTAATTAGTTTAATTCTTTGTTAAGTATTGTTTAGTAAACTATATACATTGCATTACTTTTATGAAATAAAAATTTATTCTTTGAGCTTTTAGTTTATTTGCTATCTAAAAAATCAAAAGTTAAACAACAAGAAACTAAGTAGTCAATGATACTTATTCCGTAATTGTAATTCTTATTCTTTAAAAGTATATCAATGTGTCGTTCTATGAATTATATTTCTAATTAACAAGAAAACGTTCATGTAAACTACAATTTTAGACCTCAAGATAGAACTATTATGATACATCTTTCAATTATAAGCAGGGAATAAGTATTAAAGACATTAATGGGGTATTGATAGAGTAAGGTGAAATATACAAAAAGATTAAAAAATGAGTTTTATAAATTCAGCTCAGAATAAGATTTTATTCAAAACATTAAAATCAGTATAATTTGCCGTAAAACGAGCTTTACAATGTTAATGAGATGAATTAAAATCAGGTGGCCTTACCAAATTTGCTTACTCCAATAATTCGACCTAAAGCCCACAAGTTCGTTGGATCATTATCAAAGCACCAACCCATTCTAGCTCATTATGTATCTTCAAACCATTAGCCATCTATTGCCGTGGTAGTCATACATGTGCCTGACGATTTGAACCCAATATGAGCTGCATAAAATTTTGGCAATGACTTCAGAGCTTCCACCCTTCCAAATATGTACTATACAAAAATAGGGAATAGGGTACACTAGTTCAATGACTTACATGTGTCCATGTTTTAATTTAGTTTATTTTTGGTTTAAAATTGTTACGTGTATAAATGTCAAAAATCCAATTCATATATATTATTGCATATTTTTACATAAGAATATATTTTTAAAGTACTTATTTTATAGAGTTCTCTATATAATCTTTTTCAACTGTAAATAAACATGCAGGGGCGAAGCCAGGTTTTTCAAGTCCCGGGGTCCGAACTTATTAGACAAAAGATTGATGAAAAAATTAAAGTGTACTAATATATTATTGTCACAAAAAAAAAAAAAAAAAAAAAAAAAAAAAAAAAAAACATTAGTTAAATCGTACTCGATGATTTTTCATAGTAGCAAAATCATTAATCAAGGATTAAACACTAAAATCTACGACAATCTCTTTTTCTATGTATACAACCAAAACATCTCTAAGAAAATCATCTTCCTTTTTACTCGTTAGTTAAATTTTGACGATATACATTACAGAAAAGACCCTCTTCTTGTTGAATATTAATTTTTTGTAAAAAAAATTTGCCTTTACAGTGGAACCCTCCTCTTGTTGATTATTAACTTTTTTTGTAAAAAAAAAATCTAGTGTTTTTTATTTCATGATTTAATCTATATGAACCCAGCCTACTTGGAAAAATAAAACATTACCCAACCAACATGACAAGGCATATTTATTCTTATAATTGTGTCTTAAATATTATATATATAGTAATTTTAAGGGAGGCCATAAACTATAATGTATGGGCAACAAATCTGGGCCGGGGAGGCCGGGCCTCCACCAGCCCCCCCCCCCCCTTCCCTTCGCCCTTGTAAACATGTATAAAATCTTTGTCAAATAAATATTATATCTTTAAAAAAAAATTTACTTTGGTTTGTATTAGTTTAATATAATTCCTTTTATAAGCTCTTTATATTATATTTGTTTTGTGTCTCGTGCGATGTCGGGTTGTTTATTGAATCACTGATACAAAATTAGTTAGAAATTAATTTGATTTATTGACGATTTGCTATCTAGTAAGCATGAAATGACTAATAATAATATTGGTGGAAAGGTTCGATTTAGTACATAAAAAAAATAAAATAAATAAAATAAATGTTCAAAACTCATTGGTTGACCCGAACCTAAAACTTTGGGCAAGGGTTGAACATTTCTTGTCTCGTAACATGAAGTGACTCAATCTTAGATAACTCATGACCCAACCCTTAATTGACAGCTCTTCATAGTAATAGAATTCTGTTAGATTGTAAAGTATATTATTTTAATCGATTAGTATATATTATAAATGGATGTTTTACGCTTTGAGCTACTACCTTCGCTCCAAAAAATATTATAATATAAAAATATAAATTTATACGATAATTTTTTAGAATTATAATCTAATAATTTTTTTGAATAAAATTACAATTCAATTTGTACATCTGAAATATTAGTATTTTATCGAAAATAAACCTCTAAACTAACAATTTTATCCTAAAATTCTATTCAAGTAGATTTTTAAACATATTTATCTATCTTATGAAATCTATTTAAATCTATCCAACGTGGCGTGACACTTGGCGAAAAATTGAAACGTCAAGTGTCGTTACCTCTTGATCTGGCTAAAAGTTTAGCTTTATATATTAGATATAATATCTGTAGAATATTTTATACTTAAATTAAATTAAGATTAAAAATATTCTTATAAATATTATATTAAGATTGCATTCTATTTAAATTAAGAAACTAGCTTAGTTCCCAATATATTAAGATTTTTTAAATAAATGCAAATACTATTATTATTAAATTTTAATAATCAATTGACACAAAATTATAACTCTCATTTTTAAAGTTATGACATTAGATTTAACATTAATATACCCTACTAATTAGATTTGTCACGAATATTGTCTCTATAAGCCTATATGAGTCAAAAGTATTAACTATGATATCATTAAAAATTATTCATCATGCATTTATATTCACCGGTGGTATAAACATAATTACGTATATATGTCACATTTATTTTATGTTTGATTATATATCATTAACAAAAAAAAATTATTAATGGTAAAATTGATTATGAGAAAATACAAGTTTATCTTCTTGATAAACAAAATATGTTAATCAAATGACAAAAATGTAAATAAATAATAATTTTGTGCCATATATATGAGTTTCAATGGTTTTTTTTTTATTTACCAAAATACCATGATGACTAAACAAAATGGCAAACATATAAATAAATCAATAACTTTTTTGTCATATATGGGTCTCACTATTTTTTATTTATTTACCAAAATACCATGATAACTAGATAAAATTGTTGGTTTATTTACAATTTTTCCACTTAATAAACCAAATTTGTTTATCAAGGAAATAATAAGGAAATAATTGGGACTTCCTCATTGATTAAATAAGATATTTTTACCCTACCATACATTTTATCACTTTTTATATACCAAAAAAAAAAATCCATATGTATATAAACATCTTAAATTTGTATAGTTTAGTGCATAAAAGATTATCGGTTCCTCTATTTTTCTATAACAAAAGTCAATTACAAATTATGAATAATTTTTTTAAAAAAATTACTGTTTTATGAAGAATTTAGAAAATTTTAATAAATTAAGAAAATATTTATTAATAATAATATTTATAGCCAATAAAAAATTCTATCCTACATATATATATTAGTCAACTTTATATTACAATTTAGTAAAAAAATAAATTAATTAATTAAAATAAAAAAAAAGGTCAAGGATGTTAACTAATTATACTTTTAAGGACAATGATGGTTATAAGGTAGAAATTCTATTAAGGGATAATAATGGAAGTAGTTCTTCCAACAAAAGGCAGAGATTGAGTATGAGAAAAAAAAATTAGCTGCAGTATTATTGATGTCAAGAAAGTTATTTGAGCAGTTTTTGGCTAATGTCTACACTATGATTGAGAGTTGTGACTAATAGATTTAACTACATTCGAATAAATCAAAAACAATTGAGGTCAGAATAGTATAAGAATTTTGTTGATGCAGTTTTGAGATGAGACATTGATCCCAAATCTACAAGACTATGAATTGTCTTGTTTTGGTCATTTACTGATAGTGCTAGATATATGATGCAAAATTTCAGGATGTCATGGCAATATACATGCAGGTGGCACTAGTAGAAAATATCAAAAAGGCACCCCCTAATTGGCACCGGTTCAGTCCAAACCAGTGCCAAAAATG
Source organism: Chenopodium quinoa (assembly GCF_001683475.1). Lineage (NCBI taxonomy): Eukaryota > Viridiplantae > Streptophyta > Magnoliopsida > Caryophyllales > Amaranthaceae > Chenopodium > Chenopodium quinoa. The sequence continues at coordinate 146,922 of NW_018744745.1, forward strand.
GCCTACAAAATTAGTGGAAAACTGAACCAGAGTAAAAGGCACCGGTTCACTTCAAACTGGTGCCAAAAACAAATAGGCCACCGGTTTGAACCGGTGCCTTTTGAACCGGAGCCATTAAAAAAAACGGTCCTTTTAAACCCACCCCAACCCTAAAACTACTCCTCTCATCCTCTTTCTCTTTCTCTCTCCTCTCATCTCCTCCTCTTTCTCCATTCTCGATCTCCTTCTCCTCAAATTGAACCAGTTTTTTTTTTATTTATCTTTCTCATTCTCCTTCTTCTCCTTCTAATTCTCTTTAGTTTTTCAATCTTCTTCTCCCTCACAATCACGAAGAACACATGCAACATCTCGATTTTCTGGGTTTTTGAAGACCACATGCAACATCTCGATTTTCTGGGTTTTTGAAGACCACATGCAACACCGATTTGTGAGGAAATTTATGGGTTTTGTTTTAATTTTCTGGGTTTTTGTTTTAATTTATTTTTTAATCGATTTTTTTAAAATTTTAATCGATTTAAATTCTTTTTTTTTCTGGGTTATTGGTTAGATCGATTTCAATCAAATTTCTGGGGTTATTGTTTTGATTTTAATCGAATTTTTGGGTTTTTTTTTTAAATTTTAATCGATTATAATTTGAATCGAATTTTTAATCTTTTTTTTTTAATCAATTTCGATTTTGATTTTTTTTTCAGATTTAAATCGGATTTATTTTCGATTTCAATTATTTTTTGTTTCTGGGTTTTTCGAACACCGATTTTAATTTTTTTCGAATTCTAATTTTTTTGCATTGGTTTTTTTTATTTTAATTTTTTCCAATTTCTGGGTTTATTCGATTTTAATTTTTTTGCATTTGTTTTTTTTATTTTAATTTTTTCTAATTTTTGGATTTATTCTAATTTTAATTTTTGCATTGGTTTTTTTTATTTTAATTCTTTTTTCTGGGTAACACCGATTTCAATTTTTTTTTTCGTTTTCTGGGTTTCTGGGTTTGAATTTTTTTTCAATATTTGGGATTAAATTTCTGGGCCTTTTCTTTCGAAGTTTAATTATATTAATCGATTTTTTTTTGTTTTAATTGGTGCAGGTATGTTATTTAGATCTGAAATCGAAGAAGCAAGATACAAGCAAGAATGAATGAGTTTTATTTTTATTTTTTTTTTAATTTATATTGTAATTTTTTTAAAAATTTTATATTGTAATTTTTTTTTATATGCTGTAATCAAAGTTTTTTTTTTGTTGTAATTTTTTTTTATCATATATTGCAAATTTTCGATTCTTGTAGATATGTTGCAATTTTCGATTCTTGTTGATATATTCCAAATTTTCGATTCTTGCTAATATGTCGCAAATTGGCTGGAAAAAACAAAAATATATATATATATATATATTTTTGGGCATTTTTGGCACCGGTTAACCGGTGCCAAAAACAACAAAATAATTTTTGTTGGCCATTTTTGGCACCGGTTAACCGGTGCCATTTCTAATTTTTGGCACCGGTTTGAACCGATGTCTTATTAAACCACTTTTGGCACCCCTCACATAGGCAGCGGTTCAAACCGGTGCCTTAGACCGGGTTTGAACCGCTGCCAAATGCCTTTTTTCACCTAGTGTGGTAGGGATATCCAGATCTATTAGTCACATTTACATACAATCCAAATAAAGTGGCCAAAAATCACTAGAATTGTTCAAAAGATATGACTTAGACCTAAGGATAGGCCACACATCCTATGTAAGTTTTTTAAAATAATAATATGAGACATGTAAGTGTATATGTACCACCCTATAAGAAAAATTATAATTTTCATTTTTATCATGTAGATTTTGGTACTAATTTTATATGTGTGTAGCCAACCATCATAGAATTACTCGGTTAGTGTTATAGTTGTTACTTTGTTAGTGTTGTACTTTGTTATTTAAGGGTTACTAAATAAGTATAGGGGTGTATAAAAACTGGTTCGGACCTGAAAATCGACTTGAACCGGACCTGTTAGGACTGGACCTGATCCGGACCTGTAGATTCAGGTCCTTTCAGGTCTGGTCCGTGTAAAACCCGGAATTTTCAAGTCCGGACCTGAAACCGGTAAAGCTACTTTTTTAATTAATAAGTCTAAACAGGTCCATAAACGGGTCCATAACAGGTCCAAACAGGTCAGCAATTTTATATAATTTTTTTTTAAAAAAAAAAACAATAATCAAGTCTATTCAGGTCAAAACCCGGACCGGACTTGATTTTTCAGGTCTGGATCGGAACCGGGCCTGTTGATTAAGTTCCGGTCTTTGGTCCTTAAAAATCAAGGATTCGGGTCCCAGTCCATTCCGCTCTGGGTCAGGTTCGGTTCGGTTTTGGACCGGTGTACAGCCCTAAATAAGTATAATAAGACTCTATTCACTTCACCTTAAACTCTTAAAGATATAATATTTGGTAAAAATAATTTTAGTTTAGTATAAATAAGCTCAATTTAGGTATATTTAATTTCAGTTCAGTAAAAAGCAATTACTTTAAAGAAGAAATATAATGGAGAAACAATAAAAAAAAATTATCAACAAAAATAATTTCAGTTCAGCAAAATTAATTTTAGTTCAGTAAAAATAATCATTTAAGAAAATTAATTTTTATGTGTGTTTGGCCACACCGTGTAGAGTTACTTGAGTTACTCGATTAAGGGTTACTTGAGGGGTTCGGTTAGAATTGAAGTTACTTGAGGGGTTTGTTCAAGGGTTAGTTAAATACTCGGTCATGGGTTATTTAAGAGGTTACTCGGTCAGGGGTTATTCGAGGGGCTACTCGGTCAGGGTTTGCTTGAGGGGTTCGGTCAGGGGTTACTTGATTAGGGGTTCAGTCAGGGATTAGTTACTCGGTCATGGGTTACTTAAGGGGTTACTCAGTCAGGGGTCACTCGAGGGATTACTTTGTTAGGATTTAATTTAGCGATTATTACTTGAGGGGTTCAGTTAAAGGTTACTCCGCCGTAATGGGTTACTTGAGGGGTTCGATTAGGGGTTACTCGGTCATGGGATACTTTAGGGGTTACTCAAAGGGTTACTCGGTCATGAGTTACTCGAGTTATTCGGTCAAGGGTTTACTCGATGGGTTTGGTTAGGGGTTACGAGTTACTCGGTCAAGGGTTATTTAAGGGGTTACTCGGTCAGAAATAACTCAAGTAATCCCTGACCATAAGTCGAGTGACCACACTCTGTGACTAGCCACACAGAAAAATTCTCCCATTTAAAAATGCAGTGGCCAATGGCACAAGTAGACGTGAGGGGAAAAATATGACTTAATGTGGGAATTTTTTTTTTTTTTGATAAGAAATTAATGTGGGTATTAATTGTTAGTTCATTGAGTTGAATTATTTTTCAAATCTTTCCATACAATTAAAGAATAAAAACAAAAAAATGGTTGTTTTCAAATAGCACTTCACATATTATTATTTTGAGAGTTAAAAATATATTATTAAGACATTTTATAAGTAAATTTCATTATTACTCATTAAATCATTTTATTTTAAAATTTTGTGAAATAAATATAAGTATCAAGATTTGTAAGCCGTGCATCGCACAGGTACTATACTATTGTTGTAACTATAAGCAATTCCCGAGTAGATGTTGAATACTGCATTATGTTGCAAAGGTCGCAATAAAGACCGTGATCAGGACGGACCGATGTTAAAGCTCACCATTGTTTATCAAATCATTGCGATGCAACTTCCATAAGAAAAGCTTCCATTTTGATTGCATGTGAAGCCCAAAGATTCTTCCAGAAGTTGGAAGTGTTATAAAACCTATTATAAGTCACACTCTGCTTTCTGTGTATCTTATTTTACCTGTATATTTTATGGAAGACTTATAAAACCAAACTAGCCTTCTGGCCTGTGCAATGCACGGATTGTTTATAGGTATGTAATATAATTTTTAATTTTATAATACTCGTATATTTTTTATTGGAAAATTAATAGTTATAAAGAAGAATAAGGGGTGAAAATTGAATGTAATTGTAGAAAATATTAAGTTGGGGGAAAGTGAACCAAACATTCATTCATGTATTGAATTAAAACTAGTGTATTTTTTTAATATGAGAAAGATTAAATGAGATGACATGTGACATTGGTGAAAAATATAATTTACATGTGGCATCATGAGGATGATGGTTTGTGTTTTTAAATACTAAGTATAGATATCAATAGTCTTGAGTCTTCTTTATCAGTTAGAATCCCAACAGTGATTGTGTCGGTCACAAACTCACAAGTCTCAAGATACAATTCTTCATATCCGCGCTGTGGTTGTAATTTTTGTAAACAGTACCTACACACGGACTAAGGACGGCCTTGAGAGCCGACCAAAGACACTCCTCAGAGAACCATTTACGTCATACAACAGTTCCCTAACAGCATTGATAGCTGGAGTTAATTTGTATGATTGTAATGTTTGTGACGATCAGAATCCTGCCAACGTAAACAATAAAAGAATGCACTGCTCACCAATGTAATATGTAACAAAATACATTTACCGAAACAAATACTCAACCTACTCTTCTAGGAAAGAAAAAAGGAAAAATTGCCACAAATTGGGCTACACGAAACTTTAATCTAAACTACAGTCTAATAGTCTATAATGGTACACATTCATGATGTCCTAAAAAGTACAATTAGTTAAGACAACAAAAAAGAAACCAATGTCAAACATAGAGACAGAGCAGGCATTACACACTTTCAAAACAGGTACCCCTGCGCATTTTCTGTTCAAATGAAGAGCAATTAAGCATCTCCAGCAGCAACCGGAGCAGGGCCATTGGAACGCCCACCTCGGCCACCCCTTCCACGACCTCCTCCCCTCCCGCGACCACGACCTGTAATAAAAATAAAAAAGCACAATCACGTATCAGATCAGTCTGTCTTGGTAGCAATTAATTCAATCCTGTCAAGACTATAGACAGCAGAAATTAAAAAACAGACAGCCAGGTGTTACCCCCACCAAGTAACAGAAGAAAAAGAAGAAACAAAAAAAAAAAAAAAAAAAAAAAAAAAAAAAAAAAAACACCAGCATAAAAAGTTATGATGATTGCTCTGACCTATTGAATATCAGGTCCAACCCTTAACAAGTGGAGGCTGTGCAATTGCACAGGACCCATATGCTGCTAAGGCCGTTTGGAGCCTCAAATAAGTGTAAGAATATTAAAATAGAACAGTTTCCAGTCTGCTAGATTAAGAAGAGCCAAAAATGACAGATGATCTAGAAAGGGTTTAATCTTATGTTTCAAGTATTATCCCTTAAAGACTTATAAACAACTCGACACATCATCCACGATTTGCTACAATTGCATTAAATTTTAGACAGTAAATTGGATAAGGGCCCGATTCATTCTTAATCGCATAGGGCCTCCATAATCATTGGGACGGCCCTATAGAAAATCTAGGTACATGGACAAGCCTAACACCATATTATCAGAAGATAATTAAACAATCACATGATTTGATCAGCCTGTCACGTTCAAAGCTCAATTGTAGGAACAAGGACCTAATTCTATGAGCTTATGTTCAACTCAACAAACATATGAAAATTATGGACAATTAAGGAAGAATTACCACGGCCTTGAACAGGTGGTGGGCCTCGCACGTAACCTCCTGCGTCTTGCTGGGGATCTACCATAGGACCATTGTAATTGAACCCTCCCCTTCCACGGCCACGAAAGCCACGGCCCCTTCCTCTCCCCCTACCCCTGGGATAGCCTCGGTTCTGATCCCAGCCTCCGTCATCATAATCAGCAGACATAAATCCATTGCCTGAAATAGATGGTCATCATATCCCCATATCTTAATATGTAACAGAATACCTTATAAATACATTTAACAGTCTCTCTAATGAAAGACAGATTTTAAAATACACTCATGTTAGACCAAGAGAAACTGCCTCAATTTCACAAAGTTACACCAAAGAACATATGTACCAAAGGAGAGGCTTGTACACAAATCCGGGTCAAAAAATTAAAATTACAATTAAAAGGATGCAGAAACGACAAACCTGGTGGACCTCTGCCCCTTCCCCTTCCTCTACCACCACGACCCCGGCCCCGGGCATTTGGAGAGCCCTCTAAAAATTAGGTGTTCAAAATTAGGAATTTTAATAAATAACTTTGACAATCAACTCATGGTAGACATATAATACCTCCTTCATAATAATCATAATCATTTGATGCTTTCACTTGATCAGCGGGCAATGGAGGCTGATACCTATAGAATAATACACAGAAGGATTTCTGTTGTAAGATAAGCAGGACAATAAAAAACAATCCACAAGAAACATAATCTGTATTATATTAATATATTCTCAAAAGTCAAAAGCTCAGATCCCATATTCCAAAAAATGAAAGAAAAGTAAAGGAAATGAATTAGTTCAGATGGCCACAAAATTTTTAAAAAATATGTAAGATGAATAATTCGGGAAGAGATAAAAGACAGTAAAAGACTCCTACAAAATACTGTAGCTAGATTACCTATCATAGTTATAACAACTGACACTTTCATGATTACACTAGAAAAGAAAAAGATTATCAGGTAGAATCTCCCACTGATATTGGCTACAACACCAACCAAAGCCAGGAATACTGTAAGTTACATGAAATTTAAATCACAGGAAAGAAAGTAACATTTATCAGTTATTATATCACCAACTATACATTGTTACAGACTAACATCAACCTTTTTCATCCAGCCTGTGTCACAACAAATTTAACCACAACTTAATATTACAAAAACAGTAAGCAGCAAATACCAACTCACCCAATTGCAGATGTGTCCTTCTCATTCTTTGAAAGGGTAATAGTAATCATCGAAACATGCCTCGTGGTTTCAATACTGCAATAACAAATGTGACAATCAGAGATCAGGTGATATAAGTAAATGCATGTTGTGAAATCAAAGCAGCAATAAACTTAACTTAAACCTAGACAAGAAATAGGTACAAACAAAGGTAAAATTAGCCTGCTCAAAACATACGAGAGAATTCTTACATATTAAGGCCTTCCTCTAATGGTTCCCATGTATCAGTGATACCTGTGGATCCAATTGATGTGATTTGGTGCAAGCCAACAATTCTTCTCTGCAAAGGAGTATAACAGAATAAAATGACAAAGTACTTTGAGCCAAAAACTCAGAAAGATTATGTATGAAACAAGAAATACCTTAATCAGCTCCACAATTGTCACAGTCTTGTTAATTGCTCTACCCATAGCCTTGAACACAATTTCATCTGAACCTTTCTCCTGAAATTAAGACAATAATAAATTTAGAAATCATACACAACAGAAACATAACAAAATGCTTTCAAGGAGACAAGAAGGAAGATCTAAAAGAGAAATGCTTTTGCAAAGTCACCACCAACACGTCAAATTGTAAATAAACAGAACAAAACCAAACCCAACCTACATGTGAATGTTTAAGGTACATGTAGTGAACATCTTCAATGTCAAAGAAAATCTATCATCTAATTAAACACCATATTTATTGGTCAACACAATAGTTTCTAGGGGTTAGAAATCAGAACTGGTGTGTTAGAAGAAAATTACTACTCAGTTTGACAAAAGAAAATTACTACTCAGTTTGACAAAGCTATGGAAGTTGTTTTTGGGAGACAGGTAGTTACATGATAGCACAATGTGCTGGGCCCCTACAAAGAGAGCTCAACAAAAATGATTTTCCACGACATTCCACGAGAAAACTATTTTGTATGGTAAAAAGACAAAAATTGCTCCATATTTCCATAGTAGCAGTAAACTAGTAACAGGGTAATCAAATCAGTTCAACAAACTCTTAAATAGATTAAATACCAAACTTGTTGACCTTCAAATCCACTTGCACTTTTTTTCTGTCTAATTCCAGCCCAAATTTATAAGCTATGTTTTCTATCCATATTGCAATTCAAACAAACAAAATTTCCGTCAACAGATATGTAACATAGAGCAAGAAAAGTTGGGAAACATAAGGCACATTTTTTTAATCAAGAATTCAAGAAAATGGCCAAAAAGCTCCAAAATGATTCAGCTGCCCTCAGTTCATTTCCCTCCAAGCACTTCCCTTTCTCACCTCACTTTATTTGCATATGTTACGCTCAATCCTCCTGGTTCTTCTGTTTAAACAAGTTTCACTCTTCACTTCTCTCTTCACTGATTCCTACCTTTGCCAAGTTATCCTGCACCCAACCCTCCAAGGCTCCAACAGACATTTTCTTCATTCGCATTGCACAGCACTCAGAAATCAAATGTGTTGCCTACTCCCTTTGATCGAAAATACCAGTGCTAACCAATAAAAAATTGTCGAATTTCTTAAACTAGTGAAGGTTTATGATTGGATTTTCCGAGCAAAACTATCATAAAAAATCTCAGTGAAATCATTACAACTCCTCCCTCAATTCAAATATGAATGAATTTCTTACAACGAGTAGTCCCGTTAACATTACAATTTACAACTCCTCCCTCAATTCAACTTTAATTTGAGCAAATTACACCATTAACATTTTGTATAATAGAAAATAAGGAGGTTCACCATTTCACTGTCTCAAATATAGAGTCACCGCCGAGGTAGTATAATATGAAGCCAGCCAAATTCACTACAGTATCATTTATCCCAATACCTCAACATTAAGTGCTACTCATACAATAAAGCATCAATTTGAAAAAAAATTAAAAAAATTACACTACCTTTTCACAAAAAATTTGAAACAAGTAAGCACCTATTAAATAATTCAATTAATCATATAATAATTAACCTAGTACAACAATAAATAACAAAAAATCAACCAAATATACAAATTCATCAAAAAAAAAATTGAAAAAATATTAATTAATTACGAAAAAAACCTGTAGAAGAGTCATGGCGTAAGTGATATAGCTGCGCATCCTGCCTTGACTAGTAATGCGAATCTCATTTTCATCAATCGGAGTTTCCACTTTCGGCTTCTCAACCTTTACGTATTGTTCCATTTTCTCTTTGAATTTGTTTTTCTGCAACAAAAATTAATTAATTTTTAATAAAAACAGCCAAAATTAATTCAAAAAAAATTAATTAGATTGCAGAAAACCGGAGAAAAGGTTGAATCTGGGTAAAAATTAAGGAGAGAGAAGATGAAGAAAACCTTGAAGAGTTAGAGAAGGTAGCCCTGATGTTCGGCTTTGTATCTTCTTTTTCAGCCCTAAAACTGCTGACTGGCTTCTTCTATTGCTTTTATACTCCTTTCAAAACTACCCTAACCACCTTCTTTTTGAACGGTTTAATCCGGTTTTCTTTATTTAATTACCGGTTTGAGTTGGTGTTTTCTACCGGTTCAATATTTAATCCCTAATAAGTACAAACTCTTTATTCTCTAGGAGTTTCTTAGCTACGGTAAGGACTTTGATCTACTTAAAGTTACAATTTTATTGTTTGATGACAATTTGGGGATTAAACTTTAGGAGACATTAAAGGGATATTTTATGATGTTGATCTAACTTTTCGCCAAGTGTCGCACCATTGTATAGATTTAAATAAACTTTTTAAGATAAGAAAGTTACTTTAGAATTCTATTTGGATAGAATTATAGGATTCAATTGTACAAATTGAATTATAATTTTATTCAAAAAATAATTATTAGACTACAATTCTAAAAAGTTATCATATAAATTTTTTTTTTATATCATAATATTCTTTAAAGCGATAGGTTGTGGTTCAAAGCATAAAACATACATTGATAATATATACTAATCGGTTAAAATAATATATTTTACAATCTAATAAAATTTTATTACTATTTAAACCTGTCAATTAGGGTTGGTCATGAGTCATCTCGGATTGTGTCACTTCAAGTTACGGGTCAAGAAAAGTTCAATCCTTGCCCAAAGTTTTGGGTTCGGGTCAAGCCCACAGGCTTTGAACATTCATTTTATTTTTTGCTAATTTTTTATATTTTTTATTGTATAAAATCGAACATTTCCACCAAAATTGTTATTAGTCATTACATGCTTACTAGATATTAAATTGTTACAAAGTACTATCAATTCTTAAATAATTTTGTATCAACGTTATATTTCAAAATTTGATATATTGATTAAAAATTTATCTTAAAATTCAATAAACAATCCGGGGCACAAAACTAGTATGAAGTATATTTTTGGGGGGTTTTAGATTTTGGGTTAGATAAAAGAGCTAAAATAAAATAAAAAAAATAACTTCCTATACGAGAAATAAGAGTAACTACAATGGTTGTAGCTAGTTTGGGTGTTAAAAAATATACGATGTGATAATCCAAATCGAAATTCCGAATATTCTAAATTTTTTAATCGAATTCAATATCCCAAACTGAACAATTGTAGAAAGGGACTTACTTCTTCAAAAGTTCCATACTAACTTGACTATTGGGGCTAAAACATAAAATTAATGACAAGCTAATTATTTGCTTGAGAAAAGTTTAAAATTTTGAAATATTAATAAAATGAAATTTAAAAAGCTAATAAAGAAAACTAAACGATTCATTTCATTTCAGTTCAGCTCCAATCAGTTCAGTTTAGTTCAGCTCAATTCAGTTCTGTAAATCAAAATAGGCCTTAAGTTTATTTAATTAGCAATTAAGCTACTCACGTGGTACTTGCTAACTATTGAGGTTTAAAGAGGGTTGGCTTGAAATCTATGTGATATGGCAAGTCAATTTGGCAATTAGCTAACTTAAGTTCCAATTAGATCTAATATAATTATTTTTTTCGTATTTAAATAAGTGAAGTGTTTATTTTGTGTACGTATGTCAATGCTAAACTTTGCTGATAACATCTTTAATTATACTTTGATGATAACATCTTTAATAATTAATAAGTAAAAATTATAATAGTTGTATAAATAAATTATTCATTGATACTATTCCAACAAGTACACACAAAACCATATTTATTCATATGTATAAGTCACAAACATAGTCAAAGTGAATGAGACAAATACTGCAAAGAGTCAAAATCACTTATTAAAATATGGAGGGAGTAAACATTACGGAGTATATTAATAGTACATTATAGTATCGCACAATTCATGATTAAGGCAAACTTTCACTAAGTTATAATAAGACAGATTAAAGTTACCCTATTATTCTATAAAAATTAAGGAGTACCATTTTTCTGACATAAATTTTACTCTGACCCTCAAAATAAAACATAAATTTTAATCTTAGAAAAACATTTATAATGCATTATATTAATCATGTGGAAAAAGCTAACGAACATGTCCGGGGACGTTGGATAAACTAGCTAAATATTGAAAGTTTAAATAAAAATATTATACCGATCGACGCGTAATTTTGTCATGCTTTTCCAAATTAATGTCAGTTTAGATAATATTTTAAACGCTTATCCAACAACCCGGGGGCGTTCGTTAACAAGATAAAGTATAGTTGTTAATGTATACTTTGTAGTTATTAGTAACGACTTTACAAATAATAACAATGGTTATAGAAAAATATAAAGTTCAAACCAAGTCCAATCATTCAAACCGTTCTAATAAGTTTCAATCAGATTTAATCAAATACTCCCTTCATCCCTTATTGATAGTCCCTTATGGACAATTTTTACGGGAATTAATAAAAATAAATAAGTAGTAAAGTACATTGGAAAGGTAAATTTACACTGGGTGTGCGAAAAAGTAGAGAGAAAAAGTAATAAAAATACATGAAAAAACAAAATTTACACGAGAAAGTTAGATTTGCACAAATATTGTTGCAAATTGAAGAGAATTTTGGAAAAAATTAATATTAAGGGTACTTGAAAAAAGCATATGAGACTATGATTTTGGAGACTTAAAATTGGCCATAAGCGACGGAGGGAGTATAATAAGTAATTAAGTTCAATTAAATTCAAATACCAATATACAGGGGTGTTCAAAAATCGGTCCGAACCAAAAAAAATGACCCAGATCGGACCGAACCGAACTAACCGGTCCGGTCGCTGGGTCTAAAATATTATTTTTCCGATCCGATCCAAAACCCCATAAAAACCAGTCTTGGACCGGACCTATTTTTCCCTTAAATTTATAGATAAAATCTTAGATAATGGTTAAGATTATTCTTAATAACCTTTGAAAACTTTAATTATATGAGCTTTTTTATACTCCCTTTGTGTTTTTTTATTGCATTAGTTTGACCGGCACATTTACCGAGACACAACTTTGACCATTAAAATCTTTAATTGTGTATTAGTAAAAATTGTAACAAAATTATATCACGAAACTAGACATTATGACTAAGGGCCTGTTCTCTTCTGTTGAAATTCAGTTCAGTTCAATTCAGTTCAGCTCAGTTCAGTTCAGTTGTTTTTTTTTTTTTTTTTGGTTAAAGAGAGCGATTAAATTAGATTACCATACGAATAGAAGTCATTACATGCCAGTTACAGAGGTATTTAGGTGACAGGCCACCCTTGATTAGTTGACCATAGAGGTCCAAATAGAACAGTACTAAGTTCATCATCATTGTTAACATCCGAGTTGCTATCTAAATTAGAGCTAGTAGGCAGCGTCAGAGAAGTAAAAGACAGAAGCCAATTTTGATCCAGGACAGGACTGTGATTAGAAAGAGTTAGACCCCTTGCTTTCCTGGCCACCATATCCACTTGCTTCAGCCTTTGTCTCGGAACCTTGATTAGCTTCGAATTGCTTCCAAGAAGGAGCTCCCTGCATAGATTATATATAAATGATGCTTCATCAGTAGCAGTATTAGGATTATTAACCCCCAGTACTGCTCTTTGACAATCAGACATAATGACAACACTGTTCCAACTTCTCTCTTTAACCAATAAAAGCGCAGCAACTATAGCTAATGTCTCAGCATGGAAAGCACACATAGCAGAAATATGACTAGAAATCCCTTCAACCCAATCCCCAAAGGCTAATTTGCAGATACAGGCAATACCAGCAGAGGCATGGGAGCTAGTATAGGAAGCATCCACAGTGATAAACATGGATGAAGATAGGAGGTTAAGCTCAGAAAGAGGGGGTGAGGGGCTAGGCAAGGGGCCTGGAGGGGCTATAAAGGAAAGCTCAGCAATCAACCATTTTACAGAATTGAACCAGGATGGAAGGGGAGTTGATTTTTTCTGAAACACCCAGAGATTCCTCCTATGCCAGATTTTCCAAGCACAGGTTGCAAAGGTAACTTTCCAAGGTTGGGATGATAGAGAGTGTGTGTCAGAGTTTGTTACATTTTCTCTCAATCAATCTCTCAAGGGAAGTTGAGAAAGAAGAGTGTCTAGAGGTGAGAAACAACCCCAAGCTTCCACAGCTCTTGGACAGTCTCTCAGCACATGTAAGATTGTTTCAGGATGGTTTGGACAAAAGGGACAGTTGGGAGAGATGGGTATGTGTCTTGAGTTAAGGAGAAGGGCAGTGGGAAGTCTTTCCCAAGCTACCTGCCAGAGAAAATAGTAGTTAGCGGGTTGGCAAGGAATGCTCCAGATGCATTTCCATAACTCATCTGAACTGACAGAAGGATTTTTTTGAGTCCAGAGATGATTATAGGCTAAAGCAGAGTCAAAGAAATCCCCCCTGCCAAGAGAACAGGATGGAATGTCTTCCTTTTCAGGGAATAAGTGAAGAGCAGAAAGGGTAGAGTATAGATGGGGAGGGAGGTGAAAGCACAGATCGTTCAGGCACCAGCCATTGTGTGAGAAGATAGAACTAAGGGTGATACCCTCCTCCTGGTAAGGTAAAGGCCCTGAAATTTGGCTCCTGAGAGTGCCTTTACCAGACCAATTATCCAGCCAAAGGAGACAGGTATCCCCATTGCCTATTAGCCATTGGGTAAAGTGACTAAAGATGTCCCAACCCTAAACCATAGCTTGCCATATGTGAGAACCATATTTGAAAGATGTTGGAAGAGCTCTTTTGCAGTATTTCTCTTTTATGATTCTGGAAGCAAGATTATCACTATTGTGAATCTTCCAGCATAGCTTGGCTAGGAGGACAAGGTTCTGGAGGTGAGAATTTCTAAATCCAAGGCCACCTTTTTCTTTTGGGCCACACAAGAAATTCCAGCCCAAATAGGAGGATTTCTTACAATCTTGGTTAGCACCCTAGAAGAACTTATTACAAGTCTGATCAATTTGGTTGCAAGTTTTGATAGGAAGATACTGGGCTTGCATAGAGTATTGTGGGATGCTGAGAAGACTAGATTTGATCAGGACTGCCCTCCCAGACTTGGAAAGGCATTTAGATTTCCATGAAGAGAGCTTGTTTTTCATATGCCTGACAATGTGGCTAACTTGAGAGGGGGATGGCCTTTTATCAGATAAGGGAAAACCCAGATATGTTCCAAGATCAAGAGAGATGCCCACATTAAGAGAAGAGGAGAAGAAATCTTTGATGTGGTCAGAAGCATTTTTGGAGAAATACAATTGGCTCTTAGCATTATTCATTTTCTAACCAGAGAGAGAGAGAAAGGTATTTAGGGTTTGGGTTAAGGAAAGGAGGGTTTGGCAGGAGGCTTCTCCAAAGAGAATGATGTCATCAGCAAACATCAAATGGGAGATAGAAATGGAGTTTTTCCTGAAGTTAAAAGGTATCCAAGAGCCTTTATCACAAGCATCAGCAATGAGAGATGACAAATACTCCATACAAAGAATGAAAATGTAAGGAGAGATAGGATCTCCTTGTCTAATTCCTCTAGAGGCATGGAAAGTGGAGGAAGGCCTACCATTTACCATCACTTGGAAAGAAGAAGAGGAAATGCAGCTCATTATTAGAGAGACAGAGTTTTGGTCAAACCCATTTCTGATTAAGCAAGTTTTAATGAAAGACCACTCTAATCGATCATAGGCTTTCTCAAGATCAAGTTTGAGTGCAAACCAAGCTCTATTACCGGACTTCTTTTTCATTGAGTGAAGGATTTCAGATGCAGCAATAAAGTTGTTCTCACATCCTCTTCCCGAGAGAAAACTGCTCTGGTTAGGGGAAATGAGGGTTGACAGGAGGGGTCTAATCCTATTGACAAGGATTTTGGAGATGATTTTGTAGGATGTGTTGCAAAGGCTTATGGGTCTGAACTGCTTTATGATTTCAGGGTGCTCAACTTTTGGGATGAGGGTGATTGTTGTGGAATTAACAACAGCAGGGACAGAACAGGAAGAGAAGCACTCTTCTACAAACAATTTCCCTCCAAATGACATGCCAATGATCTTGGAAGAAGAATGGGTGAAAGCCATCAAGGCATGGCGCCTTAAACCTACCCATACTAAAGATAGCAGAATGGATCTCATGGAGTTCAGGAATATGAGCAATAGCAATATGGTTTCCAACAGACAGGTCGTGGTTTGGATCAGGAGGGATATCAGAGGTAAATAGGGCAGAGAAATAGGAATTGATGTGAGAGGGAAGGTTTTGATCTGGAATGGTTTCACCCACCTCAGATTTGAGGTTTTCAATCTTATTCCTCCTCCTTCTTATGATCACAGAAGTATGGAAGAACTTACTGTTCTTATCTCCACAGGAGAGCAAGTTGACCCTTGATCTCATGGCCCAAAAGGCCTCATCTTGGGCATATAAGGAAGCAATTTCAGAGGTTAGAGAGGCATCCAGGTTGTGTAAAAACTGATTATGAGGTTTTTTTTCAAGAGCAGCCTGGGTACCTCCCAACCTCTTTCAGTTCAGCTCTTAGGGCCTGTTCATATTTACTGAACTGAGCTGAACTGAACTGATTGGAGCTGAACTGATGAACTGAACTGAACTGAACTGAACTAAGCTGAAATGAATATTTTATGAGAGAGGGAAATTAAGAGCTGAGCTGAACTGAACTGATTGGAGCTGAACTGAACTGAACTGAACTGATTGGAGCTGAACTGAACTGAACTGAACTGAACTGAAAATAAGTAAATATGAACAACCTAAACGCTCTTAATTTACGTCTAATGATATTGCTAATGATATAAAGCCAAATTTCATTCTTTTAAGCTCTTATTACAACGACGACGACAACAACAACAACAACAACAACAACAACAACAACAACAACAACAACAACAACAATAATAATAATAATATTAACAATAATAATAATAATAATAATAATAATCAATAAGTAATAAATAATAATAATAATAATCAATAAATAATAAATAATAATAATAATAATAATAATAACAATAATAATTGAAATAATAATACTAATAATAATAATCAATAAATAATAATAATAATAATCATCAATAAATAATAATAATAATAATAATAACAACAATATAAATAATAATAATAATAATAATAATAATAATAATAATCAATAAATAATAATAATAATCAATAATTAATAATAATAATATTATTAATAATAATAATATGTACATTTGTATATACACATATGTATAGTAATAAATAATCAATAAATAATCAAAGATCACTAATCCGTAGTTAAAAATCACTAATTAATAAGTTCAGTTCAATTCAGTTCAGTTCAGTTCAGTTCAGTTTAGCTCAGTTAAGTTAAGTTAAGTTCAGTTCAGTTCAGTTCAGCTGAGTTCAGTCAATCGGAACAGGCCCTAAGCTAATCTAAAGATATATAATATAAAAACAATTATTTGATTTATAGAGGTGAAAAAATAAAGTCAAACATGGTATGTAAACTGTGTAATTGTCAAAGTGATACATTTTAAAAAAAAACACGGAGGAAGTACTTAGCATTAAAAAAAAAAGATGCTAAGTAGAGTTTTTCTTGTACTTTTTGGAGTTTTCTATAATATTATTAAAAATTTAGCATTTTTTAAATAAAATTCTAAAGTCGGTCCAAAGCGGTCCAGTCCAGGTTTTGGACTGATTTTTCGGTTTGGTCCGGGTTCGATCCAGCTTAATCGGTCCAAGTCTTCGGTTCTTGAAATTTAATTTTTTGATTTTCAATTTGGTCTGATTCGGTCTTAGACCGATGAACAACCCTACCAATATATGCCATCAGTCTCAATTATTGAAATAAAAATCCTTATTTCATCACAACTTTTTGATGCCTCATACATTAATCAAGTATCGTATTTCATCTTAATTAAACACGTTTCTTATTACTTGTAATTAATTTTTTTTTTCCAATCTTGTAATTAATATAATTAGTGTTAGGCCACGACGATATCCCGAGTTACTGGATTATTTCCATGCTAAGAAATCTTTATTAATATTTAATTTTTATTAAATGACATGTAATATGGTAATAGCTTAGTGACTAAGGGTTTGTTCACATTTACTTAATTTCAATTTAGTTCAATTCAGTTCAGCTCTAATCAGTTTAGTTCAGCTCCTA
Source organism: Chenopodium quinoa (assembly GCF_001683475.1). Classification (NCBI taxonomy): domain Eukaryota; kingdom Viridiplantae; phylum Streptophyta; class Magnoliopsida; order Caryophyllales; family Amaranthaceae; genus Chenopodium; species Chenopodium quinoa. The sequence continues at coordinate 164,193 of NW_018744745.1, forward strand.
ATTTCCTTCTCTCATAAAATATTCATTTCAGCTCGGTTCAGTTCAGTTCAGCTCCAATCAGTTCAATTCATCTCCAATTAGTTCAGTTCAGTAAATGTGAACAGGAACATGTTGGAAGTTAAACTTGAGGTTGTGGGTTCAAACTTGTAAGAACCAATACACAGTATAGATTTCATTATTTATTTTTAGACATGGAATGTAAATGAGGAGAGTATCACGTGGCACCTAAACTTTTTAAGGAACGCCTTGAGTAGAGTGCCACGTGACACTTATATTTCTTTAGGATCACCTTTTAATATATATTATACTTTGTAGATTTCATTATGTTTGCTACATTAGATGAATAATTGATGCTATTTCATTTATTTATTTTTTTTTTTTTTGGTGTAAAAAGAGCCGATAAGCAAAAAATGGAGAAAAAATTTAATCTTAAGTCTTGAGTATGAAACCTCGAGACTTTAACCAACTACCTGAAGACTTTAAGCAAATAAGTTACTTGATCAAGTTAGTTGATCCTTTACATGAATTCCAATTACGATCTACGAATAAAACATAGTATGTTCTTGTAGCAAAATTTTAGTGGAGCAAAGAGTTGTTTAAAAACCCTTTTTACTAGAGTGCCTTAGTACAACATAAACATAAAAAAGGACTTTTAATTGAATCCTCCCTTTGAGTAAACTCGAGTTCCCAGTTGTCTAACTCAGCTATGTGATAGATGTCCTACACTCCTACATAGTATTCACAATTCATTTGTTAAAATTTCCAAGCAGTTGACCCAGATTTGGCCCTTAAATGGAGAATCAATTTATTCAATCCAGTCACTTGATAAACTTGAGAGTTGGCACTTTGATCTTTATGTACTCTATTAATTATATACTCTGTATTTGCTAGAATATAACAGGTACAACAAACATTTAAGTTGGAAACCAACTTCAACCATGACAATCTGCTGTAGGGAATTGATCTACATACTTTGAGAAGTTCCCCATCCACATTGTTAGGATATAACTTTCGGAGATGGCTAAAGACAAACATACAATGCTGAGGTACTAAGATTCGTACTACATATATTCATATTCCCTCTTTGAACTAACAAGTGGATCAATGACCTTCCTCCATCCATTGTAATCTACTGGAGAGCCAACATCAGGCAAAGGAAAGCCATTCACAAAAAAAGCCGGAGTTCCATAGACACCTCTTGAACAACCATACTGCATGTACGGTAGAGATGCAATGAGCACAATATAGAAAGCAAACTTTTGACAGGGATTAGTGTGATTTTAAACTAGAGAGTCAGAGTTTAAGGAACTTTGATGGCTTATATACCTTGAATGAAACCCTTGTTTTGAGATCAGTCTTCCTGTCACTGAAGCCAGATTTTACATCAGATTGATAAGCATGACCTACAGATTTTGTTACAAAGTCGACAATGTGGTCTAAAATCTCATTTCTCGTCATGCTGCTAGTCTCTGAGTTGTAGAACTTATTCTGTATCACACATATAGCAAGGCTTAATTAGCAACAAACAACAAATCATAGTACACATTGATGCTCTCGAACTACTACAGTTGGGTCATTAATTTGGAGGAGGGGAGGGAGGGTGCAGGATCACATGTAGCAGCACAATACTACATCTTACAGATAACAATTTAAAATCACGTTAGTTGTTTCAAGCAGATTTGGTTGTACATACTACATTACTACTTAAATCCTCTAGGCTTCAACTTCACAACAGAATCAAGCAGGCGATAAATTCCAGCCATGGTAGGAAAAGACATGAACTTTCAATGAAGACATTAAGTATTGAGCCAGACGTTGCACAGCCAATGAGCCAAACACTGATAATTAATGACAGATCCATCAGTGTTACAACCTCAAATGATTACAGTTTTGCACCTGAAATAGCTAAAAACTGCTAAAAGGTAGGAATTTCTCAAACGAACCGCACTCCTTCGTATATGTCAGGAGTCCATTGATGTTAGACCACAACAAACAATTCCAAGTTTCCACAGAGGACACGTCGTTCATAAAGTCTCAAATTGAAGAACACATAATAAAACAATTCCAAAACAACAATGCAGAAACGGTTACAATTCAGGCAGAGAGCTGGACTAATCATGAAAGACTGCATTCCTGAAACATATAAAGGAAAAAAAAAAAACATCAAGAGCATTTTACCTGATCCTTGAAGAAACTTTCCCATAAGGGGTATGTTGCAGAACTGTTCAATTCATTAACAATATGCAATGCTCGAGATGTTGCAAACGCATTATCATGGTACCTGAAATACAATAGCAATAGCATCAATATCACAATTAAGACATTCTGAAGGGGGACGATTTCCAAATTCCAATAGATATTGCTCTGACAATAAAATGTAGGAAAATTTGCGAGGAAGGTCCTTTTATGAGGTCGACCTTGTGTGGAAGGTCCTTTTATGAAAAAGGTGGCACGAAAGGTCCTTATATGAACATTGGGTTGTGAGGAGGGTCCTTTGACCAAATTACGGCGTTGACCAATTTTTTTCCGGCCAAAAATAATTACGTGATGTGCACGTGACCACTTAAATGAGGTTTTTTTTTTTTTTTCCTTTTTCCCTCTTTTCCCTTGATTTCCCTTTCCCCCTTTAAATTAAGCTCGGAAACAACAATTACAATTAGAATTATGGTTGTTAATTGTTATGGTGTTTGATTTCACCAGAACCAGAACCGGCCACCTACGAAAACCACCCATTAAAACCCACACCTCGAACATCCACCACCTAAAAAACCTCATTTAAGTGGTCACGTGCACATCACGTGATTATTTTTGGCTGGAAAATCTTGGTCAACGCCGGAATTTGGTCAAAAGACCCTCCTCACAACCCAATGTTCATATAAGGACATTTCGTGCCACCTTTGAAAAAGGACCTTCCACACAAGGTCGACCTCATAAAAGGACCTTCCTCGCAAATTTTCCTAAAATGTATGTTGAGCTAAAAAAGCTAATATTTCTACGAATTGATCAAAATAAAATTCTTAATTTAGGATACATATGCTCATAATCATGGTACTAACTACCAAGATTAAGAAAACATGAATTATTGTTTTTCCTTATCAAAGATGTCATATCAGCACTTCGTGTTCTCTAAAATAATATTCCTGTATTTCAAAAAAAAAAAAAAATAATAATAATGTTCCTGTAAGTCATCTGGAAATCAAATCTCTTACACTAGTACTATATAGTATACAATGTCCATCTTAAAATCCGTAATTTGACACTCGAGTGTAGGATGGATACCCCGTTTCTATCCCCTAGACTAATTAAGGAGTCAATTTTTTACAATTGGAGCCTTTTCAAATCCTATTGTACTTGGTGAAAATTTTGTCAGAAATCAACACATTGACTCATCTAGTCCACACTCCTTGAGTAAGATAATCAATGAAGATTGTTCTCTTAATGTACTGCTTTAATTTTCATCAATCCAATTTTAAAATCAGTACTGTAATTGGGATTATTGGTCAGTAAATTTCAAATAAAACTCTTTAACCTAATCTAACAATCAATTCCCAATAAAAGCAATAAGAACCCGACATCAATTGAGTGTGTGATGCATCATACAAAACACGAGCCAAATCCAATCAAATTGAAAATCAAAGAAAATAATGCCATTGATAAACACTAAAATGTAAGCAACACTAAAAAAAATTGAAAGGGTTGACTTACGGAAGAGGGAAAGGATGAACAACAAGGGAGACTTTAGAACCATATAAATGAAGAACTTGTTTGAGAGGAGGCCAAGCATCACGAGAATCTGGGCAAACAGGGTCAAAGAAAGCTTCAATTAAAATACTTTCTGGGTTGAATTTCTTGGGATTTCCATACACAAAACCATCAAATTTTGCAGGAATTAATTGAGCTTGAACTATCCATTTTGATTGGGGATGAATAATTGTAATAATTAGATTAAGAAGAAGAAAGGAAAGAATTGTGAATTGGACCCGCATTTTATTTCTCTAATCTGTCGGACAATATTATGTCCAGGTTCGAGTTTGGTGCTATTTATGGTTAAGAAAATTGGAAAACAAAAGGCGTGGAAGGTAACGAGTACACAAATGCATGCGTATGATTGTATGAATGATCAGTAGATGCGCACAAGTGCACAACACAAAGAAGCACGCGTCATTTGTAGCAATCACACACCCCATTACTTGAGTCATGATCCTACGTGTGTATTTGTCAAAAGTTGACCCGATTTAATCTAATGTGTATTTAAATTGAAGTTGGTTTAAACTTTAAAAACACCTCTCTCTAATAATTTGTCTTAAAAACACTTCTCTCTCTTTTTATATTAGTTTCTGAATGAACTACATGTACATTATTCATTATAGTGTATAAATTACAAATAGAGGTGGAATATTTGACCATGTAGCCAATTGGCTCAATTGTATATGCTACCTCCGTTACATATTATTTACAACGATTTGTCATAAAATAGAGAGGAAAAATGTCTAATCGTTGCACATAATATGTAACGGAGGTATTACTTCCTTCGTTACATATTACTCGCAACAAAGGAATATTTTATGTCTTTAATCTTAGGGTCTGTTCATATTTACTTATTTTCAGTTCAGTTCAGTTCAGCTCCAATCAGTTCAGTTCAGTTCAGTTCAGCTCCAATCAGTTCAGTTCAGCTCTTAATTTCCCTCTCTCATAAAATATTCATTTCAGCTTAGTTCAATTCAGTTTAGTTCCAATCAGTTCAGTTCAGTTCAGTTTAGCTCCAACCAGTTCAGTTCAGTTCAGTTCATCTCAGTTCAGTAAATATGAACAGGCCCTTAACCACCAGACCAAGACCATATAATATAACGGAGGGAGTAATATGTAACGGATGGAGTGTATCTTTAATCTTAACTACCAGATCAAGACCATATAATATAGGATATCAACCAATTTAATTTTAGTTTTTATCTTTCTCTTTTATCATTGATCATAATTGGTGTTTTGAATAAAACTCAATTTTAATTGATTAAATCAATTCATAGCATAATTAAAATAATACTTCATTAAAAATAAATAAAAAAATAAAAAAAACTGCCAAGCTTTAAGATTGGTGCAAATATAAATACTACTATTTACTTCTTTATTGAAACACCACGGTCAATATCAAGCCAAGTTAAGTTATTTATATGCTTGCTAGGATACAGTTTAGGCTCATGTCCAGTCATATTCAAGTTAGATGTTGTTGTGTTTTAGTTAAAGTAGTTTAGGTTGTAGACGGGTTAAAGCATGTTAGTTTTGCTTGAAATTGAACAGACGATTTAAATGTTAGGTTTATCTAGGGTCATACTGAGAATAAAATGGCGTGGAAGTACATTTGGACATGGTTGGACTAGTTTGACATGACATGAAATTGGTACGTCCTAGCAACTTAGCAAGAGACTTCTACAAGCGTGAGTGCCTAACATAATTTTTTTCCCGAGTTTTTAGAAAGCCACGTAGAATTTAATTTTTTCAGCGCGCTATGTAGGATGATAAATTTTAGTGGCAGCTAATTAAATACGAGATTATTAATTATATCTAAATATATACCAAATTTTAGCACATAAATATACGAATAAAAAAATTATTTTAAAAAATTCAAACAAACCGTGCATTGCACGGACTTCATCTAGTTTGGTATAAAGCCAACAAAAGCACAACAAGACAATTTTTGCGAGTTTGTGCACTTGAATTATTTGCTAATTTACCAAAAAAGAAATTAAGAAGGTCCACTGTTACGAAAAATGGAAGGTACCAAGTATACAAATGCATGTGTATGAATCTAAAACGTGACAAGAAGTACATATTGTTAGTGGACCAACTCAACCAAAAGCTTAAGCTGATAGTTGAGGCCCAGGAATATGTTTTATCCTTGAAATGTGGATGCAACACAGGCCCACCTATACCTGGTGCGAATTAATTCCACTTTGAAGGAGGGGCGGATGAGATTCGAACCCGTGACCTTTGTGTCACGTTGGCTCCGATACCATGTTAGTGGACCAACTCAACCAAAAGCTTAAGCTGATAGTTGAGGCCTAGGAATATGTTTTATACTCTATCACATATCATTTGTAAGAAATTGTAACCTTCCTACAAAAATGAAAGAAAACCTTATGCAGTGACTTATCACTTATGAGTCATGATACATTTCATCTAAATACTTGGTCAAAATGGAAAGGGTTATTTGAGCTAAAAAAGTTGAGATTAATTGAAGGAAACTTGGGGATTATAACACCAAATATTTTCATATTATAGCTAAAATCAAGAAAAGTAGGGGGAAAGTTTTATGCTTAAAAAGAGATGATGGGGTTTTAATCTATGATGATGTTTGCCTGAAAACCATGGCTAGGGATTTTTTAAAAAAACTTTTCTCATCCAACATGCATGCAACTCATAATGCTGGTGCTGACCTGGATGATTCCCTTTGCCCTGATAATTTCAAGTACCTTTGTGACCCTCCTTCACTTATAGAGGTTAAAAATTGTCTCTTTCATATGAGCCCTATCAAAAGCCCAGGCCCTGATGGCATACAACCTGTTTTTTACCAACATTTTTGGGAAAGGATAGGAGATAGCATTCATGGCTTTATTTCTAAAGTTTTTGAAGATGGCCAATTCCCAGTGGATATTAACCAGACTTTTATCTCCCTCATACCTAAAAAGGACAATCCTTTGAGTATGTCTGACTTCATACCTATAGGTTTATGCAATACAATTTATAAGCTCATAACTAAGGTGATCTCCTTCAGACTTAGACCCCTTATGCCCTCTATCACCAGTCCTTTGCAATCAAGCTTCATTAAGGGTAGAGGGATGGAGGATAACATCATTTTGATCAAGGAGGTGGCTCACCAATTTAAGAAGTGTGGGAAAGGGAAAAATGTTATGGCTCTTAATTTAGATCTTACCAAGGCTTATGACAGCTTAGAATGGGAGTTCATTCATCAAACTTTGATCTTTTTCCACTTCCCTAGTAAGCTCATCAGACTGATCATGCATTGTATTTCTTCAAGTTTTATTTCTGTTTTGTGGAATGGGGAATTAACTGAGTCTTTTAAACCTAGTAGAGGGATTAGGCAGGGTGATCCACTTTCCAGTTATATCTTTATTCTGTGCATGGAAAGATTTTCTTTAATGATTGAGAATGAGGTTCAAAAGGAGAATTGGAAAGCTTTAAAAGTCTCAAAAAATTTCTCCCTGTCTCACCTTTTCTATGCTGATGATGTTTTCCTATTTGGCTATGCTAATTTTAAAAATTTGGAGGTCATTCTTCATACTCTTTCTAGATTTGGTGCTCTCTCAGGCCTTAAGGCCAATGATCTAAAATCTAGTATCATCTTCCCTCATAAAATGGATTTCCATGTTAGATCCCAGTTAGCCCAAACTGCTGGTTTTAAATCTAGTATCTCCTTTAGGAAATATCTAGGTGTTCAAATCAATGCTAATAAACTAAAAGCTTCAGATTATTGGGATCTAGTAGAGAAAACTTCTGAGAAAATAAAAGGGTGGCAGGCAAAATTGTTAAATATGGCTGGCAGGTCAACTCTGATCAAATCAGTTCTTAACTCCTATCCTCTTTATGCTATGCAAACTAATATCCTACCCTATTCTATCACTGATTCCTTGGAGAAAAAATGTAAATAATTTCTGTGGAACAGGGTGGATAAAAAGCATTACAGTCCTAGGATAAGTTGGGCTAAGGTTCAAAATCCAATTGGGTTAGGGGGGCTGGGTATTAGAAACCTAAGAGAATGGAATGTCTGTTTTATGGCCAAGTTGGGCTGGAGTATATCACATATTCTGATAAGCCATGGGTGAGAATTATGAAGGATAAATATTTTAGAAGGGATAACTTCTGGAACTGTAAGGTTAGTCCAAATCAGTCTTCCATGTGGAGGGATATCCTAAAGGGAAGAGATTTTCTTAGAAAAGGCACTATGGTTAGAATTGGGGATGGTAGTCTCACCTCTCTTTGGTATGATCACTGGGTTGGGAATGGTCCTCTTTTTTTAACTAAGCCCCATGGCATTGTTCTAGATCGAATAGCTCATTGGAGAGTTGATAATATAATCAGAAATGGCAAATGGTATCTTTCGGATATTGCTTATCTTCTTCCTTCATGTATTTTACAACAGATCAAAGCAATCCCTATCTCTTCACCTACTCTTTCTAATTCTAAAGATTGTATTAGATGGATCCATGATAAATCTGGTGTTTTTACCATAAAGAGTGCCTATTTTGCTATGTATAAACCATTGATTTGGCAATCCCTTTTGTTTTCAATTGGAAAACCTTCTGGAAAAGAAAAGTTCCTTACAAATATAAAATGTTTGTTTGGAATTGTGTTCTATCCATTCTTCTTGTGGGTTGCAAAATCAAATTTTTGATCCCTAATTTTGATCCAACTTGTGCTTGTTGTAAACAAAATGAAGAAAGTTTGATTCATCTGTTTAGGGATTGCCCCAAAGCCCTAGAGGTTTGGCAGTTGATTTTCAAACATATCAAAAGACCAAAGAATTTTGATAATAATGCTTTCTTTGGGGATTCATGGAATAATTGGATAGTCTGTAACCTCTCCCAGACTGATCAATGGGTGACTACTTTCATTCTGGCCTTATGACATCTTTGGAAAGCCAGGAACAGACTCATCTTTGAGAAAGCTGTTTACTCAAAGACTTCTGTTTTCAATGGCTTCATAGTTGATCACCAAATTACTAATCATGTTTTGCAAGATGCTATTTAGGGTAAAGGAAAAGCCATTGCAGTGGGTAGGCCTCCAAGATGGATGGGTCCTCCGCCAGGATTTGTGAAGTTGAGCGTGGATGGAGCTTGGAAGAGTTCTTCTGAGGCAGCGGGAGGTGGAGTCATCAGAACTCCTTCTGGAGGATGGTACATTGGCTTCTCAAGCAAATACAATGCCATCACTCCCTTGGCTGAAGAACTCTATGCTATTAGAGAAGGATTAGAGATGGCTAAGGAGTTTTAAATCAAATTTATGGAGGTGGAGACTGATGCAGAAGTTCTAATTCGTATGCTCTCTAATGCTACCACCAACCCTCACCATGAAGTTGCAGCTGTTCTATTAGATGTTGCCCATCTGCTGACTCTGAAGTGCTGGACTATCTACATGGTTCACATTCCTAGGGAGAGGAACAAAGTGGCTCACAAGCTAGCTCAATATGCTATGAATATGACTTTGGGTCATAAAATGCACTTCTCAGTGCCAGACTGTGCCAGAGTTGAGGCGGAAGCAGATCTGGCAGATGCCCATGCTGCTAACTAATTCAAGCTCTTTAGCTCCCTTTTTGCCCCTGCTACATGGTAGCAGTGTATCTTCTCAACTTTTTAGTAATTTTCTGGTAGTTTATATTATGTTTAGCCTTTTGGGTTCCACAGCCCTAAAAAACTATCTATTTTGGATATTACTCACTGTGGAGAGTACTATCAGGCATTAGCCTAATATAATTATCTTTTCCTTGTGTTAAAAAAAAATACTTGGCCAAAAAAATTAGTCCGGTCTATATAATTCGTATTAAAATATTGTATCTAATTTAGGCTTTGTTGATTTTATTGACCTATGTAGTTAATTTGATACGGACTGAGAAGATAAAATATCGTGGAACTGTGGAAGAGTGGAAGTATAGTTTGGCATGATCGGACTAGTTTGACAAGATATGAAAAAGGTGCGCCCTAGCAAGAGACTGTTACAGGCCTGAGTGCCTAACATGGCACAAGAAGCTGAGCACTTCGACATACCTTAGGATCTGAACGTTTCTAGAATTTGGTATAAAGCCAACATAAGCACTTGAATTATTGCATATTTACCCCAAAAAAAAAAAGGAATTATTGTTCAACAGAGCTTTTTTGGTGCAGCAGGTCACACGGTGTGGCCTGCTGCCAAGTCAGTAAAAATAATGGATTCTGACGATCGCATAATGGGGTTACTATTCACGCGCATAACGGGGTTACTGGTTTTGTCAAAGTTACTTGTATTTTTCATGGGTTACTTGTATTTTTTTTTCAAGGGTTACTTGTATGGATTACTTATTAAGAGATTATTTGTATTTTTTTTTTTCCAGAAGTTACTTATATTTTTTTTTCAGGTGTTACTTGTATTTTTTATTCAGAGATTACTTGTACGGGTTAATTCAAGGGTTATTTCAAGAGTTACTTATATGAGTTACTTATTCAATGGTTACCTATATGAGTTACTTATTCAAAGGTTACTTATATGAGTTACTTCAAAGGTTACTTGTATGAATACTTATTCAATGGTTACTTGTTACTTATTCAAGGGTTGCTTGTAGGCCTCATACCAAACTAGTAACACTCTTCAAGTAACCCTTGACCAAACTAGTAATACCCTACAAGTAACCTCTGACCAAAACCAGTAACACCCTACAACTAACCCCTGACCAAAATTAGTAACACCCTACATTTAATCCCTAACCAAACGAGTAACATTCTACATGTAACCCCTGACCAAAACCACCCTACAAGTAACCTCTGACCAAAATCAGTAACACCCTACATTTAACCCCTAACCAAACCAGTAACATCCTACATGTAACCCCTAACCAAACCAGTAACACCCTACAACTAACCCCTGACCAAACTAGTAACACCCTACAATTTTTGACGTAGAATGTTCGATCTAAGATTCCACGAAGAAAACGAGCTCAAATTTCTTTGGTTCTCATTGATTTCCCTACTTCAAATGTTGTTGATGATCTTATGGATAATTTATCATATTTTTTCACAGCAATTTGACACCCAATTTCTACAATTTCGGGCTTTAATTGCAACAATTTGACAAAGAGGTGAGAGAAAATGGGTGGAGTAGAGATATGCTTGTTGGTGATGTGTGATTTGGCTTGAAAAAGAAGCTAAGAAAAGAGGAGAGAGAAAATAGGTGGAGTAGAGATATGGTTGTTAGTGATGTGTGGTTTGGCTTAGAGAAGAAGCTAAGAGAAGAAAGAAGAGTTGTGGAAAACTGTGGCCGTGTGACCAGCCACATACAAAAATTTGTGATTGTCCAATCAATCTATCCATCCATGCCTTTTCGCATGAGTGGAGTCGGCTACATGAACCAAATTTGATTATTTTATATAATCATCAATAAAGATTCTCCTTCTTACCTCCTACATTCCTTATGATCCAATGCTTGTTTACCCAAAAAAAATAAAATAAGAAATAATTAAGAGAGTCTATTGTCAGGAAACATGTAAGGTAACAATAAACAAAATGCATGCGTATGAGTCTAAATTGCAACAAGAAGCACGTATCGTTTGTAAGAAATTGTAACAATCCTATAGAAAAGAAAGAAAGCCTTGTGTTATGACTTACTTCGTATGAGTCATGATACATTTAATCTATATACTTGAAAAAAATATTAGTCTGATGAATGTAATTCTTATTAGAATATATATATATATATATATATATATATATATATATATATATATATATATATATATATATATATATATATATATATATATATATATATTTTGAATAGATTAGAATATGTATTTTTTTTTACAAGAAATAGATTAGAATATGTTATTTAAGCTATGTTTTGTAAAAAAAAAATAAAAAAAAAATTAAAAATTAAAAAAAATTAAGCTATGTTGATTTTATTGAACTATATCATTAGTCAATTTGACACTGACCCCTAAACCGGGAGAAAAGCGCAAACTAAATGAAGTAACTCTCATTCTCACTACTCTAACTATTATGATTCATAAAAAGTCAATTGAAATCACACACTTCAAAAAAATATGCCTTGGTAAGCGGAGTCATACAGTGTAGGTAAAGATTAAACTCTTAGCATGTTTTCTCAATTCAATCTTTTATTCACTTCGTATTTGTTCGTTGAAACTTTAAGTCATAACAAACTTTTAAAAAACTTTCATAATTTCAAATGTCCTGGTGCAAAAGACTAGTGGTCTTTATTTACATAGTTCCTCCGCGGCTCCGCCACATTGTTTAAGCTAATAGAAAGAAGATGATTCTACACAAACATAGACTTGAAATACTAAAATTCCTAGTTCATTCATTCATCTTACTTCTTTGAACAAACAAGTGGATCAATAACCTTCATCCATGCTTTGTAATCTATAGCAGAGCCTTCATCAGGTAATGCAAAACCATTGACAAAAAAAGACGGTGTTCCAATCACGCCCCATGAACTAGCATACTGCCGGCAAAGCATAGAGAGTTACAATGAGCGTTATATAGAAAACAAACTCTTAAGATACTAATTATGATCAACTAGAAAAAATCTAATGGGAAGTTTACTGGTTTATGTACCTTGAACGAAACTCTTGTTTTTTGATCAGTATTCGGATCATTGAGCCCATATATTAAATCAGACTTGTATTTTTCACCTATGGTTTTTGTTACAAAGTCTACTATGTGATCAACGGCCTCGTTTCTTGTCCAATTACTAGTCTTCTCGTTGTAAAATTGTTCCTGCATTACATATAGCGTAGAGGAAGGCTAAAGTTAGCATGAAACATCAATTTAATTATGTATATTATTTCTAACCTACAAAAGTACAAACACATTTCCGGTATGTATCAGAAATAATAAAGATGTCCATGTACGTATATACTGTCAATTGTTGCCGAGTCTTAAAACCAAAGGTTACATGACCAATGGTTGATAATAGAAAGAAAATTCACACCAAATAAAAAATAATAGGAAGAAAAAAGATGCGAAAGATTTGGTACATTTTGGTAATCCAATTACTCATATATTTGGTAGAGCTAGTATATATCTTCTACCACATAAGTAGACAAGTAGTTAAGTACATAACTCGGAAAAAGGCTTAATTCATTAAATCAATTAGTCAAATACTATAAGTAGACAAGTAGTTAAGTACATAACTCAGAAAAAGGCTTAATTCATTAAATCATTTAGTCAAATACTCCAAATATATATATATATATTTGGTATACATTTGTACTGTATCTTTTATAGCCTAAATTATAGCCATGATATAAACAAATTGTAACATAAGCATAATTCACGGCTACAAGTTATGACAGAGTTTGAGAGTAGCTTGGACTAAGATAGTAGTATATTGGTATATACATCATAATGACATAGAATGATAGAGGATATAAGGCCATATATAAAAAATTTATCCATGTACAATGCACAAATCGGCAAAAGTATTCATGAAATAAAAGCTTGATAAATGTATAGATGCAGAGTATCAAAGCATCACCTATTAACCTAATGTAACCAATTCAAATAACCATAACCATCGGATGATCAATTAGCTTAGTTTATTAAAGTCTTAAAAGCTGATGATATTCAAGGAGAACAAATTCCGTTTACAATAATACTCTGCCATTGTGGAAAAAATTACATGTCGAGCCAGCATGAATGAAGTACATACCTGACCCTTGAAAAAACTTTCCCATAAGGGAAATGTCGCAGATTTGTTCAATTCGTTAACTACATGAATTGCCCGGGATGAAATATACGCATTGTCATGGTACCTAAAATACATTTACAAGAAAATTTTCAATCTATTTAACACGAGTATATCAACAAGTACGAACTTATAAACAAACCATCTACAATTAATAGATCTTGCATGGTCTCCAAAACATATTTTTGACTAGTACGTAACATTAATTACAACAATTGAAACAAAATTATTAGTCCTGCATGCATTTATTAATAAATTCAAACTAAGGATATGCAACATTAAAATATCATACAGTTCATCACCTTGTAAAAAAAAGGTAACAACAAATAGTAGAACTCATAAGCTTTTACATAGGAAAATTTCAAAAGGATTTTTTTGCCACAGGATTGATGCTATTTATAGCCGGGAAATTTCAAAAGTAAAGATATTACGGGGTATCGTGTAGTTGTGTTCAAGAAAAAGGAAATTTTTTTTTTGTTAAATCAAAAAGGAAATAATTATTAGTGGAAAAGTAATGTTCATATTGTTCAACTTTATCTTTGAAACTTTCATTTTTTTTGAAAGTTTATCTGCATACAGTAAAGATCGATGACTAAAGATCAAGAGAAAAATCAAAGAAGAAAATAATCTGAACTAATTTCTTGAATTTTACCATTATTCTACAGTATCTAGTCATACTATGTAGTACTATACGTCTACACGTAATGTCTAGTTGAGCAAGTCATTAATTATCTTGAATTTATATCATTTGGATTGACAAGCATAAATGAATAAAATGATATATGTCAATCTATATCTTCCAAAAAAAATGTCAATATATTAATCTTCTTCTAATTAGTGTCCAAATTCAAGGCTTATTCTTTTGCAATCTCGTTTTTTTTTTTTTTTTGAAAGAAACGATAGCCAATTATTATTAAAGGAGGTTCATTTCTGCCAAAGTTGTTATGCTTTGGGGAAAGGTACCTAAGCGAACAAGTTCAGAATTACATCCAGTATCCCACCTTGCAACTAAATGGACAACGGTGTTACAAGAACACTTAATATGCTTAAAAGAACAAAAATAAAAAGACAAGCTATTGTTTCTAATATCATCATAGATAAGTTGGATCGGGGATACACCACTTCTTGAGCTCTTCAAGGCAGCCACCACATTCACGTAATCGGTCTCAACTTCAATTGAATTGTAGCCTAACTCCCAGCCAACATAACACCGTAGCGTATCGTCATTGCCTCAGCAATCTCGGGGGTCGTACCAAACACTTTCTTCACTGCTGCAGTGACAATAACATCATCAGCATCCCTAAGCATGACGCCTAACCCCCACCAGCGAACCCACCAACACATGAGCATCAGTGTTCACTTTGATGCGACCCACAGCAGGTCTCGTCCAACTCACAACAGTAGTAGTGGCAGGTCCGTAGGTTGAGAGGGGATGCAGCACCTTCTCAGCATATTTATTAGTCTTGTACGAGTCTTGAAAAGCCTGCAGCTAACATCACACCATTCGGCCTCTCCCCTTGGTACACCATCATGTTTCTCCTTTTCCATACTGCCCACATTAGTGCAGCCATGGCACACACCACACTCGCATCCACCTTCTGGCCTAGCCAAGTCCACAATTCACCAAAGTTCGAGCGAGGAGCATCATTAAGTAAGTCTTTATACTCACTAAGGTTCCATATTTCCCTAGCAATAACACAATCAAGCAAGGAGTGAATCACCGTCTCACTTACCCCACAAAATTGACAGCTCGCATCAGTTATAATGTGACGCCGCACAAGTCGTTCTTTAACGGCCATGGTCCCCTTCACCCGAATTCAAGTTAGGTCCGACCCGACCCGATATTTTGGGCAGCCTTGGGAAATCAATTTTATGCAATTTTAGTTGTTTTTTTTCCCAACCTGAAATTGGCTCGAAAAGCCCGCTTGGGCAGGTTTGGACACACATTTTCCAGCCCAAAGTTTGACCTGGCCCGACCCGACAAATAGACTTATCTTTAACCTTGAACCGGCCCGAACCCAACCCGCCCATTGATCACCTCTGCCACTTCACCGAGTTCACCCTTCTATAGCTCATAGTTTCAAACGTCAAAGTACTAGGTACTGACTTTATTTACTAGGTAGTATTTATTTATTTTTTAACTCAAATTTTCGAATGACTCCCAACTAAACATGGAATTCTAAACATATTCTTCAAATGATCACCAAAAAATTTTAAGTAAAATTGCCATGTCAAACCCAGTTTTCCGATTAAGCAGATCAACCTTGACAATTCCCACCATTCTCAACTTAGCAACCTTTTCACCTGCTCGAACTCGTCAACTTCATGCCCACATTATCAAATCAGGCCTTCTCAACGACAATTCTCTCTCCTCAAAGTTACTATCTTTGTACTCAAATCACCGATGTTTCGCCGAAGCTTCCATCTTTCTTGACTCAATTGACGAACCCAGTTCTTCATCTTTCTCCATTATCATCAATGCATTGTCAAAATTCAATTTTTTTAATAATGTTGTTGATTTGTTTAGGAAAATGTTATCTAAGGGTGTATGTCTTGATAGTTATCTTCTGCCTGCTGTGTCGAAGGCGTGTGCCGGGCTTTCGGCTTTCGAGCTTGGCAGGCAGGTTCATGGACTTGCGCAAGTATCTGGGTGTTCATTGGATGTTGTTGTGCAGTCTTCTTTAGTTCATATGTATGTGAAATGTGGTCGCTTGAGTATTGCACGTAAGGTGCTCGACGAAATTCCTGAACCAGATGTTGTCACATTTAGTGCTATGATTGCTGGTTATGCTCGAAATGGTGATGTGGGTATGGCGAAAAGACTTTTTGGTGATATGGGAAAATTGGGGTTGGAGCCTAATTTGGTGTCTTGGAATGGTTTGATAGCAGGATTTAATCAAAGTGGAAGGCATTTGGAGGCCATACATGTGTTTCTTGATATGCATTTACGAGGTTGTCAGCCGGATGGAAGTAGTTTTTCTAGTGTTTTAGCTGCAATAGCGGACTTGGAGGTTTTGAATGTGGGAATTCAAGTTCATGGTTATGTGATCAAGAGGGGGTTTGCTTGTGATAAATGGGTTGTTAGTTCCCTTGTTGATATGTATGGTAAGTATGCTTGTGTTTCGGAGATGAAACAAGTGTTTGATGAGATGGGTTGTATGGAAATAGGCTCGTGCAATGCCTTAGTTTCTGCGCTTGCTAGGAATGGTCTTGTCAATGATGCATTAGCAATGTTTAGCCAAATGAGAGAACGCAAGATGGACCTAAATGTTGTTTCTTGGACGTCAATGATTAGTTGTTGTTCCCAAAATGGTAAAGATGTTGAGGCTTTGGAGCTTTTCACTGCTATGCAGCTTGCTGGTGTGAAGCCCAATGCCGTCACAATTCCTTGCTTGTTACCTGCCTGTGGTAACATTGCAGCATTAATGCACGGGAAAGCAGCACATTGCTTCTCTATCCGGAGGCAGATAACGAATGATGTTTTTGTTGGCAGTGCCCTCATAGACATGTATGCAAAGTGTGGCAAAATTAGGGATTCTCAGCTATGTTTTGATGCAATGCCCACCAGAAACACTGTAAGTTGGAATGCAGTAATTGGTGGATACGCTATGCATGGAAAAGACAAGGAAGCCCTGGAGATGTTTGATTTGATGCTCAAGAGTGGACAAAAACCTAACTTTATAACATTCACTTGTTTGCTATCTGCTTGTAACCAGAAAGGCCTTGTTGATGAAGGCTGGCGTTATTTCAATTGCATGCAAAAAGAGCATGGTGTTGAAGCTAAAATGGAGCATTATGCTTGCATGGTGAGCCTCCTAAGTCGTGTAGGAAAGCTTGAAGAAGCTTATTCAGTGATCAAAGAAATGCCTTTTGAACCTGATGCTTGTGTTTGGGGAGCTCTGCTGAGTTCTTGTAGAACCAACAAAAACTTAAAGCTAGGTGAAATAGCCGCCGAGAGGCTTTTTAAGTTGGAACCTAGGAATCCTGGTAACTATGTCCTTCTGTCAAACATTTATGCTTCAAAAGGCATGTGGGGTGATGTTGACAGGGTAAGGGATTTGATGAAGGATATGGGTTTAAAGAAAAACCCTGGATGCAGTTGGATTGAGATAAAGAACAAAGTCCACATGCTTCTAGCAGGGGATAGAACACATCCCCAGATGTCCCAAATTATTCATAAGATGGAAGCACTAGGCAAAGAGATGAGGAAGGCAGGTTTGGATCCTAAAATTGATTATGTGCTACAAGATGTAGAAGAGCAGGACAAGGAGCAGATGTTGTGTGGTCATAGTGAGAAGTTGGCTGTAGCTTTTGGACTCCTAAATACGCCTGCAGGGTTTCCTCTTCGTGTAATCAAGAACCTTAGAATATGTGGCGATTGCCATGCAGTTATAAAGTTTATTTCCAGCATTGAAAGGCGAGAAATTTTTGTTAGAGACACTAATCGATTTCATCATTTCAAAGATGGGGAATGTTCTTGTGGGGATCATTGGTGATTGACAAAGTCAAAATTGGGACAATATAACGCTTACATGAGGATAGTAAGAGGCACCTTTCCTGACTTTAGCATCACTACTGTGCTCTACTTACCTCACAACATATATTGTCAAGAAGGTGACTTCTTGATCAAAAGAGACACCATAGTATGCCTTTGTAGTTTGTACATATATACGGGGGTTTGGTCGTATAAGAGTACAAGTATGACAGGCAAGATAGATCTTTATAGTATGCCTTTGTTGTTTGTACTTCTATACAGTTCTGGTTCCACTACAGATGCTTATTAGATTTTTGTTAGCTTTGCTTTTAATTTGAAAATTTTAGGAGTTGTCAATTTGAGTTAGGGGTTTGTCTAGTTTTTAATTTGTTGAATATTTTAAGTACCAAGTTTTGATATTGTTGTTACCACAAGATTGATGGCATAAGGAAATCAAATATAGATTATGAAAATTTTAGACATTGTTCATTATTGTTTAACGATTCAGCTGTAAGTTTTCATTGCATAAGTTATTAATTGGATCATCTTTTCTTCTATTTGTTTGATGCAGAAGTACCATCTGTCTCTTTACTGAATAATCAGCAGGGTCTAGAACCTGGAATTGCTGTTTTCAGTCCTTTGCATCTGGGAGTTACTCCTGTGGTATTGCTGTTTCTTTCTTCCTTCTTCCTCTCTGAATTTACATTTTTGTCACTATTTCTCTTTTCTTTCTTCCTCTCTGAATTAACACTGTTATCACTATTGCTCTTTGGTTTATAGTTCATGTCTTATTGTCTTTTATGCTTTTGTGTTTGGATTGGTGTCCAATTTCAAACCTTTTTTCTTGTTTGCACTGTTTATGCTCCTAAAATACGATTTTTTAAGGGAAGTTGTCTTTGTTAGTAATACTTTTAGTCAGGAGCTCTGCAGTGTCTTCTATTAAAAAGATTGTCCTAGGTGGATATTTTTGACCACTTGATTAATCTATTGGTACCATATATATTGAGCATAAGAGCAGTACATATATCTATTGTCATGTTCTGTTAGGTTGATTATTGAACACCTTTGAGTGAATGTTTTTTGCGCTAAACCCCTTATGGCTTTCAGGGACTTCACGGGGAATAAAAAAAATTCTCTTATCTTTAGCATTATTACTCTTTGTGCTTCATCACATAACCTTCGGTTGCATAATCTGAAACATCTATGAAATTTCATGCAGATGTTGTCTTTGGTAAACATAGACATTAGACACACTCAACAAATATTTTGCTATATTTGACACTTGCAGGACACTATTCAATATAAAAGAATTCTCATAAATGAGTTACCAATATAAATAATTGGAAGGCCTAATCTATTACCCACTACTGTTACATTATCATCTCCATTATATTTGGAATGTATGGATAAATTTGTAACATCAGCTGACAGCAGTGAGGTGATTTTATGCACCTAAATCCACATTTGAAGTTTTGAACTTGGATCTGAAACTTTGCTTAGGGTTGGCTGAGTTTTAGAGGCCTTTTCAGAAGTGTAGGCATGATTAAAGCCGTTGTAACACTCTAGCAGAGTGTTCCAGTTTACTGTAATTCTGACAGGTGATCTTTGTTTTGTTGTATACACATGTTGCCTCCGTGTTGACCACTGTATTTTGTCTGCCTTTGTTTGAGTTACCGCAGCCATCAGAAAATTGATCTTCCCAAAACTGTACATTATGGCTGGTAACCTTTGCCTCAGTCAGGTTTCTGGATAGTTCGATTCTTTCGTCTTCTTGCAAAAGCATTTTAAGAAGTTCAACTGTGTCTGATTCAAGCGGAGTATTGATGGATGTTCTAAAGGAGCATAGTCTGCATCGATGCATCTAGACCTTGTAAATAATGAAAAGCAAGAAATTTTTGTCAGGGACACTAATTGATTTCATCATTTCAAAGACGGGGAGTATTCTTGTGGGGATCATTGGTGAAAGACACTGTCATAATTGGGACTATTTAACATTAATGAGATATTAAATGCCACCTTTCCTCAATTAAACATCACAAATTTTGCACAACTCTAATGTGTACTCATCAATAAATATTATCAAGAAAGTGACTTCTTGATTCAAGAAAGGTACTGTAGTATGCCTTTGTAGTTTGTAAATATACACAGGCATTTGGTTGTATACAAGTATGACGGGCGAGATCTGTCTATACATACTTCTATGCAGTTTTGGTTTTGTATTAGATGTCTGTTACTCCTTTCGTTTTATATTGTTCTTCTTGCTTAAAATGTTTTTGTGAGACAAAATTGGTCAAAGTAGGATGAACAATATAAACGGGGGGGGGGGGGGGGTAGATTTTTGTTAGCCTTTTGCTAAAATTTACGAAAATTAGGGGGGTTTTAATTTTGTTAGAGGCTACTGTAGTTACTAACTTGCTGAATATTTCATGTATCAAGTTTTGCTTTTGTTGTTAGTTTGTTACCACAAGAATAATGGTGCAACTGCGCAAGGAATCACATTTAGATCATTAAAATTGCAGAGAACTTGTTTATTATTGATAATGATCTAGTTTCCACTATTCATATTGTAAGTTATTAAAAGAATCACTGTTTTTTCTCTTTGTTTGTTGCAGAAGTGTCACCTTACTCGTATCTGGGATTGCTGTATTCAGTCTTTGAACCTGAGAGCTCTCCTCTGGTATAAATGTTTCTCTCTTCTTTATAGTTTTATCAATATATCTCTTTGGTTTGGTGTACATATTTTTGTTCTCCATTGTTGCTGCTTTTGTTGCATGGTAAATCATACTTTTAGTCAGGATCTCTGCGATGACTTCTATATAGATTATTTTGGAAGGTGATTATTGAACCTTTAGTGATCTATTGGTACCATACAATTTGAACCTAAGAGTGGTCAATCCGTCAAATCTATTATTATATTCTCTAGGGTGATTAATTGTTAGTGTTTATGAGCTGAAATCCTTATGGCTTACCGGGACTTCTTAAATGTATAAATAATAGAACTTCTGTTGAATAATTTAGAGAATGGTAGACATAATTCTTGTTGTTTAAATTAAATTACTTAGGTTAAGGTGTTGTAATTTGTTTTTAAACAAATATTAGAAGCATGAACTTGGTTTAAAGGGAAGAACAAAAGAATAATGGTGAAGGTATTACAACTCTCAGTTTAGAGAAGCTGAAACAGCCCCTCTCACTGCCCGGTCAGCAGCCCGGTTAGGGTGGTGGTGGTGGACCTGTGATTAATCTCCGCTGCCCGATCGGGCAGCCGTTGCCCTACCGGGCGCGAGGGAGATGATGAATTTTGCGAATTCAATATTCAGGTTGGCCCGATCGGGCATGCCGCGGCCCGATCGGGCGCGAGTCAATTCAGTTTGTGGCTGACGGTTTTCTTCCATTATGCTTTTGTTATTTGTCAGTTGTTTTCGTGACTTTTGGCTGATAAAAAGTGCTTCTATATATATATATATATGTCAAAGACATGAAGAAAAAGGATTTTTTAAGGAGAAAAGTGGGGCGGTTCATTATTTTCTTCTTAGGAACTCGAAGAAAATAATTAGTTCCATTATTTTTTTCTTGATTTCATTTTGCAAATTCAATTATCATCATCATAATTATTATAAGTTTGATTACATTAGATCACAAACATACTACACACTGTTGTGATTGTCTTCGTTGTATCTCCTAGTAATTTCGTGATACCCGGTGTGTAAATTCAGGGTCGAAATATTACTTTGGGAAACTGATTTCGTTCAAGCCTCGAAGTGTTAATTTGTCTAATTTCGTGTTATTTTTGTGACCCGGTAAACCAATTTCCCCAACAATCCAAAGTAATATTATTCTATAAAGATGACATGGTGTAAGAATTGTCTTACAATTTCCATAATTTGGACAAATTAAGAGGAGTGGTTTTACGAAGATGGTAAAAGTTTGCAATTGCAATTTTTGGTGTCATCTCTTGGAGTGGTGTTTATTCTCAAAGTTAATGGAGGAAAAAGACGAGTCTTTGGAGGCCACAAGGAAGAGGATCAAGCGGAAGAACGGTTTGTTCGGTACCATTAAATTGATGCAATTCGCGGTAATTCATTGTTGTTTTATCCATGGCGAATTGGTTAGTATTTCTAATTTTCTATATTTTTTTTATTGTTTTCCATGCTTGAAATGATGAATAGTTTAATTCATTTTTGATTTTATTTTATGATTATTTAGCATGGATAATTTATTATTTTATTTGATGATGACTTTTTATAGAAAGTATAACATGTGCTTATTATGTTAATTGTTATATTGATTATGTATATTGGTAATATATATGTTAATTGTTATTCATGGATTAATGACTATCGATGATAATCAATGTGGCAAAGTTGTGCTTTGATAAAGTATTTTATTAGTCTATGCATGATAAAATTCAATTGTAGCTCTCATTGAATCATGCGGTAATGACTAATAGTCATGGTAATTAGAATAATTTTTGAGGTAATTCAAATGTCTTGATTTAATTCAAGTGATGCTCATTTCGATAGTTCATGAACTTATTAATGTGGATAGTTTGGCATATACTATTGGTGTTTTAATTTATTCAAGTTTTGAATTTATTGTTTTATTTTACAAGACTGATTTATTTTATGTTCTATACTGTTGTCTAGTGTAATTATTTTCTGTAAATTCATTTGTATAAGTGTATGTATATTAAACAAATTTGATGGCAATGAGGAGTTTGTCAAATTTGTATATATATTGTATTAATTCTTATGCATGAAACTGATTTTGGTTTATGATGAATGAGCTAGATGAATTTATCTTTCGTGATGTCCATGTTTTGTAGGAAGAATTTGATTCTTAATCATCATGATGAAAGGATAAATGTTTTGACAAAATATTGGTTTATTTTGTTGGTTTGAATATGTCATGTTATGTTGGGGTTAAGCCAACTAAGTTATTACATATTTGTTTATTTATTTTATTTCATTGGTGTTATCATGACATTAATGTTTGTTTTAACTTTTAATTTTCTCATTTAATTCCAATGTGAAAAGAATAATTTATTGCTTGATTAAGTGCATATGTGTTTTTCATAGCACACTTTCCTTAGGCAATATGAAGTGTTTAGAAATTGTCATTGATGTTTTTTTAAGATGTTGCTATGTTTATTTTAGTGTATTCTAAGGATGAAGCCGGGACATATTTAAAATCTACTAAGTGAATAGTAGAGTTGCAAACTAACGGAAAGTTTAAAAGTTTAAGAACAATGTAGGAGGTGAATGTTATTAGCCAAGTTATTTCCAGTCTATAGGTTTAGTACATGAAATTACCGCGGTATATACACCACAACAAAATGGTGTAGCGGAAAGGTAGAATAGGACACTAGAAGAAATGATTAATTCTATGTTGTCATATTCAGTTTAAGTGATCGGTTTTGGGGTGAAGCCGTTTTAACGGCATGTTACGTGTTAAATCGTGCTCCCATGAAAGGGAAAGATGTTACCCCATATGAGTTATGGTATAAAAGGAAACCAAACTTGAGTCATATCAAAGTTTGGGGTTGTAGGGCAATTGTAAAAATGCCAAAACCTAAATGTAAAAGTTAGTTGAAAGAGGAGTTGCTTGAATGCAATTTTATAGGATATGCGGTACATAGCAAATCCTATAGGTTTTATGTAATAGAGCAAATGACTTTGGCCGGTTCACACCACCATTGAGTCAGGGGATGCATGGTTTGATGAAATTAAAATAGATTTTCTTCAATTTCTAGATTTAAGGATGTAACTCTGAATACCAAAACTGAAAGTTTTGATCAAGGTTTCATTGACCAAGAGGTGGATGTCCAAACTCATTTAGAGAAGGCATCTACATCATCATCACAACTAAGGATAAGCAAGAGGGCAAGGAAAGGGAAAAACCTTGGCCCGAATTTTCATGTGTACTTGGTTGAAGGATCAAGGGATGAAGTTTCATTACAACATCCATACATTTTAATGTGGAAAATGATTCTTTAACATATAAAGAGGTTATGAAGTCTCGGGATGTTCCGTTTTGGAATGTAGGAAGTAATTAATGATAAGATGAAATCTATCATGGGAAATAACACTTGGGTATTAGTTAATTTACCACCTAGTTTAAACCAATAGGGTGCAAATGGATCTTCAAAAGAAATTGAAGATTGATAGAAATGTTAAAAGGTTCAAGGCCTAGTTAGTGGCATAAGGAATATGCACCTGTAACTAGAATCTCAACAATTAGATAATTAAATGCATTTGCAGCAATTAAAATTCTAGTGATCCATCAAATGGATGTCAAGACTGTATTCTTGAATGGAGATTTGTAAGAAGAGGTTTATGTGCGACAATCGGTAGAGTTTGTTGTGGAAGGCCAATAGGCAAAAGTTTGCAAGTTATTTAAATCACTGTATAGGCACCTAAGCAATGACATCAAAGTTTGATGGGGTAGTGTTATCAAATGGTTTTATGTTTAACAATTTTAGACAAATGTGTGTATAGCAAATTTGATGACAATGGTTAAAGTGTCAAAATTTGTCTATATGTAGATGACATGTAGATCTTTGGATAGAACGGATTTGTCACAAGTTGAAATGACAAAGTTTTTCCTTAGTTCATTGTTTTCCATGAAAGACATGGAAAAAAGGATGTCATCTTGGACATAAGAATAAAGAAGGAAAAAGGAAAGTTGATCTTGTCACAATCTCATTATATTGAGAAAGTGCTCAAGAAATACAATGTTAATAAAAGTTGACCTTTCTTTATTCAACACCTATGGTTCCTAGCATAAAGTTATTACCCCGTAATGTTAATGCAGTTTTCACAACTGGAATTTGCTAGAGTTATAGGATATTTTGTTGTATGCCATGACAAGTACTAGGCCGGATATCGCTTATGCGATTGGTCAAATGAGTAGGTTCACTAGTAATTCTAAAAATGCTACATTGGCAAACAGTTCATTGTTTGTTGAAGTACTTGAATAAAACCATGGATTATGATATAGTGAGTATCCTTCGATTGTTGAAGGATATTCGGATGCAAGTTGGATCTCAAATAGAGATCATTCATTTACAAGTGGATGGGTGTTCCCATATAGTTGGTGCCATTTCATGAGCATCTAAGAAGCAAATTAACTTGCATTGCGGATTCTATAAGACATTAGAGTTTGTTGCATTACATTCCGTTGGTAAAGAAGCAGAATGGTTAAGGGTTTTGATGCATGATGAGATTCGTTTGTTGAAAAAGCCAATATCACTAATAGTGATGAATTGTGATAGCAATGTAATTTTTGGCTAAGGTATATAGCCAAGTCTATAATGGCGAGTTAAGAAAAATTGGTGTAAGGTATTATTACATCCAAGGACTTAACAAGGATAGTGTAAAAGCTATTGTTTATTTTCGTACGAAGTTAAATCTCGCAAATTGCTTAATAGGCATGGGTTAGAGATGTTAATAAAAGGATGACAATCATTTTAGATTGGAGCTCTATTGTAATCACAATTAGGAGAATCTCAACTTAACGCCCAATATGACGTTGGGTCTTAAGTTCAATGAGATTAATTCTCTTAGTTGATGATTAGAAACTTGTTTAATCATCCAAGGTTAAGTTCCGGTTTTATTGTGATGAAAAGATGTTGTTTAACTTAATAAAATTCCTGATATATTGCTTAGTCACAGGAGCATGTTGGGAAGTCTGCCTATATAAGTACGAAGTTTAGGCGCTTCAAGAAGCTATTGGGGCATAGCTTTGAAGTACTTACGAAAAGATAGGGACACATGGCTTTATGTGTCAAGTATTAATGTAATCAAGTAATGTATCTTGTGTGTGTAATATCTTCATGAATCCAATATATATTGCACTAAAGGGATACGGGTTCTTGGAATGTGTATTGCACTAAAGGGAAGTTCAAGTCTTTGTACTCTTTTAATTATGCACGAGATCGTCTTTATGATGATGATGTTTTGCAATGAGTCTAGATTTATTCTCTAAATGGGGGAGTATTGTTGAATAATTTAGAGAATGGTAGACATAATTCTTGTTGTTTAAATTAAATTAAATTAAATTAAATTAATCCTATCAAACTTAATAATATACTCCCGGATTGAGGTGCCTTCTTCCATCTTGCATGTATACAAGTTGGATTTTAAATAGATCCTATTTGTTAAAGATTTTGTCATGAAATTAGCCTCTAACTTTGTCCACACGCTAGCGGCTGTTGCTTCTTCATTTACCAAGAATGCAACGTCCCTCTTAATGTTGGGATATTGATTCAAACATTAATTTGTTAGTCAATGCATGACACACTTAGTGGCTAAGTATTAGGTTGCTTGCTCCATTAAGTTAGAGAGTCAAAGTTGTTAGTGGTAAGTGTTTCGGGGTTTTCTGATGTCCTGCGGGAGAGTTACAATTCCGAGACTGGAACCGGACGCCTGTACCTGCAAAATAACGGAGACTCCTGAGAGCTCCGCCTCCAACGGTCAAGTTAGTACCTGATTAAGGAGTAATCAATACAGAAATTAAAGTAATGAGATCTCTCTAGGTGAGAGTGCTTAGTGTTGGTAATCTGCGTTGTTAGCGAGATTAGCCGGTTGTTAATAAGTCTGTTCTTCTCTGCTTGATCTCTTAGTTATTCCGTTGTGTGATTAATGAGGATTAATCGAGTATTTATAGCCTCGGGAAGCGTGCAACTCTCTAGGTTTAAGGTAAACCTAGGGCTGATCGGGCCTCTAGACTGAATTGGGCCTTGACGGCCGGTTTTCCCATTTGGCATGGGCGGACACGTGGCGTGTCTTAAGTGGTCCATGGAGGACGTATCTGTGATTGACACGTGGCAAGCTCCTGTTGGCCTTTGTGAAGGACACGTGGCGGAACCTGGTTGGTCCACTTGTCAGATGGTGATTGGTGGATAAAAATCCCCTAATCATTTGCCCCTCACAGGTGGCACGCGACTGGTCACGTGTCGCCTGTGACAGGTGTCGCACGGTGACAGGCGACGGCCCGTTACAGGTGTCACCTTGCAGACGGCCGAGAGATTTTCCCGCCCAAATTTGAATTTGGAAGCGACCCTTCGCCTTCTCATTTTGCCTATAAAAGGAAGTGCTGACTTCGGTCATTTTCACATTTGAGAACTTTTGCGAGAACATTCGGACCCCTGAACTTGCTCTGACATTTTCGGACTTTTTCTGCCTACCGCCTGTTCTGACAAGCCGACTGACCCGAACTTTCAGGACTTCATCAACCGTCACTCGTTCAGGTAACTTAGTTCTCTTACTCTTAATTTTCTCTTTATTTTTTGAAATGGCACCATGGAAGCACACGACACGCCCTAAGTTAGTGATCAGCCGGTCACCGGGGACGGCTGAATCTAGGACTAGGAGTGCCGCCTGCCCTTTTCTGGACCCATCTTTGCCCTTTATACAAAGTCCGACTGAATCTGTGTCTATGCAGAACGTGATGGCCAGAACAAAAAAGACTGCTATGATATCAAACTCAGACGGCTCCTCCCAAAGGGTGCTCCTTAGTGAAACATCTGACCAGGCGCCAGATGTAGAACGAGGCGACTGTCAAGCTGACAGTTCTGAGAGAGGGACCAAGGTGTTCCCTTCCCACCTTACCGTGGACATGTCTAATTTTCCTTCTGCTCCTTCTAAGGGAGAGGAGGCGGGCCCCTCTAGGAGAGGGGAGGAGTCGTCCTCTTCGGACTCGTCAGGGGACGAGTCCGAATCCAGCTCTTCTGACCATAGTTCTTCTGGCTCAGAAGAAAAACATAGCCGCCTACAAGAGGCGAGAAGTTCTCATGCAGTGGAGAAGGGGGATAATTGGGCAGAGCCGTCCGCCTCTTACAGAGAGGAAAACGCCCCCTACTACTGCAGGGTACCCCGGGGCCGGATCGCAACAATGCGAGACAACGTGGCGAGCTTTATTGCTAACCACAAAATGGGCCCGGAGTATTTACTGTTTGTGCCGGATCCAGAAGATACTGTCGTCTGGCCGGCTGGTACCAGCTATGGTGACGGCTGCTTTGGCTGCTATGTGGCGGCCATCAAAGCTGGACTGCGCTTCCCATTACATCCGGCTGTTCAGCGGATTTTAGATGGGTATGATCTGGGGTTATGGCAGTTAGCCCCCAACTCTTGGGTAAACGTACTCGGCTATGTGGCCGGGTGCGAACTGAACGGGGTGGAGCCAAGTTTTGAGGCTTTCGCCCACATGAACTATCTCAGCCGGACCCCTAAATCGGGAGGTACCGGCTGGTATCAATTAACAAGCCATAGGGGTTACCTCATGACGAGAGGTAAGGCAAACAAATGGAAGGATTGGCGGAACACCTTCCTTATTATCGAGAGTTCAGACACGGAGCTGAACAAACGTTTTAACAAGTGGAACAGGGATCCGCCTCTTCTCGCAGGCGGCCGCAGCATGCCGCCTGTTCCCCCAAAGGCTAAAAAAGAGATCCTAGACAAAGGACTCTTCAAAGTAGAGACTAGGGTGAACTCTACTTCAGGGGTACGAGAGCAAGTACCCCTAAACTGCGTCCCGAGATTCAAGTGGCTCTATGACGAGTACTTCTTGGCCGCCTGTGGCCTCGGCAGTCGGTGCTCTAGAGGTAGCCGGCCTGACGAATACTCTGTTTTTTCACGCCTTGTTTACTTGGGATTTTTACTAACTTTGCTGTTTATTTCTTTCAGCCGACGCCATGAGTAAAATAACAGCATCTAAGACTGCGGCGGCCATGCTGCGGGTTTCGCTAATGAAGCAGTCGTACGCCGACTCCCCCAGCAAGGAGGCACCCTTGGTAAGCTTTGAAAACTCTTCTCCTTTTAGTTGTATTATGCATATACTAACTCTTTTTGTTTTCAGTCTGGCACTCCAAGGGCTTCTTCCTCGCAACAGCCGGACCCCAAGGCCCGGAGGACGACTGTTGCAAGCTCTCCTGGGTCTTCCAGGAAAACAGTGGCGGCTGAGAAGCAGCCGGCCACTTCTTCAAAAACCCAGGCGGGGCCGCCTAGATGTATGGACCCTCACTTGTAAAAAAACTCACCCTTGCTTCCTTCTTGATTAAGTCTAACTTGTTTTATCCTTTTACTTAATGCAGCCGGCCCCCAGGGACTTGACTTGGTTGAGGTAGCCAAGTCAATGGTTAAAGTAGTTCCTCCATCTGACAGGGAGGCGGTCAAGGGTGCCGGCACCCTTGACCTCGATGGAATTTCAGGGATCCTAGCTGAGGTATACTTAGCACCTTTTTGAACTTTTGAGTTCCAGGACGCCTGTTAACTCTTTTGATTGGAAACTGACGCCTGTTTTTCTTTGTACTTAGGCCCTGCTCCGAGTCAACAGCCTTCGCAAGCCGATTGATCGGAAAAACAAAGAGGTAAAGGCCGCAAAGGCTATGGCCGCCTCCAGCTGTGATAAGGCAATGTTTCAAATTGCCCAAAATGAAGTACTGACCATTGATCTTCTTTATTATCAGGCGCAGGCGACCGCCGCTGTTCGGGCTCAGCTAGAGGCGGCCCAAAAGAAGGTTGACGAGCTGGAGGGGACCGTCACCAAACTTAAAGCCGAGCTGAAACCCCTTCGCCAGAAAATGCACTCTTACGAAGCCATGGAGAAATCTTTGGCTAACGTAAAAGAACGCCTGGTGAACCAGGAGAAGAGTCTTACCCAAGAGCTCTCGGACAAGGCCGAGCAAGAGAAACAAGAGCTCGTCCGGGAGATGGTGGAAGACTCCGCCCAAATCCAACGCATGACCTGGGAACGACTGTTCCCCAGTGCCGACTTTGCCTCATGGGAAAGAACGTACCGCCAGTGTTCGGAAATATATAATCAACAGATCCTGGCGGCTGCTGAAGAAGAGGCGTTGGACGTTGCGTTGGAGGAGGAAGAGCCGGTTGTGGCGCTTGTGCCACTTGGGGGTAAGGCATCAAAAGATGATGCAGCTAAGGCCGAGTCCAGCAAGAAGAGTGCTGACCAGGCGGCTGCTGCTGATACTGAACTGCCCCCTTCTTAAGCTTTAAGTATATTTTTTTTCTTTTCACGGCCTGCGTGCCGTTTGCTTTGTAATTACCCGGCCAGGGGGCCGGGGTTTTGAATATTCTGCTGGTCTTTTATGGCCGGCTCATTTTAATCAAATTTTTTGTTTTTGTTCAAATTTGTCTAAGTATTTGAAATTTGCTCATTTGACCGACTGTTGTGTATGGCCGAACGTTAAGACAGGTACAAATAGTAAGTATGCCGCCTATGCCCCTGGACGACTGGTTGTCTGTTTCCAGGATAGATGATCAGTCGGCCATTTAATCAATCGGTATTCGAACTCTTTATTCAATTTGACCAAGTAAATAGAATTACCTAGTAGCCAAGGAATTTAAGTAGGAAAACAAGCGGCGGGTACCGGTTGTTTCCCTTTATTGCCAATGTTGGCTTTTAACTCGTTATTTGTTAACCTAGCAAGAGTATTGGTTGAGAGCCTTTGTTTATTAATAACAAGTGGACGACTCATACCTTTTAGGCTCCATACTAAGTTTGAGTGACTATTAAGTTAACATAGGAGTTACTTAGTCTTTGTCACAATCTTGATTGAGTAGTAGAGGTATCAGGCGGCGTAGGCCGGCTAGACCCCTTGATTCACCAATGTAAGCTATTAACTCAATAGGTTATCCAGTAGGAATAAGGGTTCGAGTGCCCTTGTTTGTTTAAAACAGGCGGACGACCCAAACTTTTTAGGTTCCATACCAAATTTGAAGGAGTGACTATGAGTTAACTTTGGAGTTACTCAGTCGCCGTCACTTTTGTTTGAGAAGTAGAG
Source organism: Chenopodium quinoa (assembly GCF_001683475.1). Taxonomy (NCBI): domain Eukaryota; kingdom Viridiplantae; phylum Streptophyta; class Magnoliopsida; order Caryophyllales; family Amaranthaceae; genus Chenopodium; species Chenopodium quinoa. The sequence continues at coordinate 194,927 of NW_018744745.1, forward strand.
GTACCAGGCGGCGTAGGCCGGCTAGACCCCTTGATTCGCCAATGTTTGTTGGCTATTAACTCAATAGGTACCCCCTGCATTTATCCCAAGTAATACAGGCGGTTATCTGACTCAGATTTCAACTGCTACCATTGGTTTGGTTAGTGATAGAGTTATCTTTGTCTCAAAAACGGCTACGTGGTTGCCCTTGGGGACAGTCGTATAGGTGCCGTGTAATTAGTTTATAGAACAATGTTCCACCCAAAAGGGAGCTGCTCTCTGCGACGAATTTCATCCGGAGGGATGCCGTCGGACGCCTGCTATGATGTTGGGACAGGTCGAATTAGTTTTGTAGTTTTGATCAGGTGGCTTGGCGCCTGGTCTGATCATTCGGCCGGTGGCCTTGGTAAGTTCTTGGTGAACGTAGGTGCTAAGTAAAAGAAGGGTAGCCGCCTGTTAGTTACAGGATCGGCCAGGCCCTAATCTTTTTAGCTAAGTATTGTGAGTAAAATACTCGATGGAGAGTAGCCGACTGTAAAGGAACAGACGGCATGCCCCTCTAAAGATAGAGTGAAACTCAATGGAGAGTAGCCGACTGTAAAGGAACAGACGGCATGCCCCTCGTAATACAATATTGAATAGTAAGTGCAAACTTTATTAAGTAGCTCTTTACTTTACATCATTCAGAAAAAGTATTTTTTAAGGTTATCTACGTTCCAGGTTCGAGGCAACGGTTGTCCGTCTGGTGTTTCCAGACGGTAGGTACCGTCCCTGACTTCCGCATAGATTCGGTAGGGTCCTTCCCAGTTGGGAGTTAGTTTTCCAGACTCATTGGCCCTACCAACTGCTTCCATTTTTCTAAGTACAAAGTCCCCTACTTTGAGTGGACGCCTGTGTACTTTCTTGTTGTATGATCTAGTCATTCTCAGGCGATAGATCTCATGGCGCAAAACAGCATTGCCCCTCTTTTCAGGAAGTGAGTCTAATGCCAGGCGCATAGCTTCCCAGTTTGCCTCTTCGTCATATAGCATTACTCGAAGAGTCGGCTCGTAGTGTTCTATTGGAAGAACAGCTTCTGCACCATAAGTTAGGAGGAATGGAGTTTCTCCAGTCGCCCCTTTTTCAGTCGTCCTAATGGCCCAGAGAACATGTGGTAGTTCATCCGCCCATAGGCCGCCTGCTCGTTCAATCTTTTTCTTGAGACCGTCTGAGATGATTTTATTAAAGGCTTCTACCTGGCCGTTTGCTTGTGGACGACCGACAGATGCAAAGTAATGCGCAATTCCTTGGTCTCCCAACCAGCTTTTGAGAACAGGCGTCTCAAATTGGGGACCATTATCAAAAACCATAGACATGGGAACCCCGAACCGAGTGATGACGTTTTTCCAAATGAATGAAATTACATCTTTCGTCTTGATTCCCTTTACAGCCTCCGCCTCTACCCATTTAGTGAAGTAGTCAACGGCAACAAGTATATACCTTCTGCCGCCTGTAGCAGGCGTATATGGACCCAGAATGTCCATGCCCCACTTAGCAAACGGTAGTGGGCTGTGAATGGTAGTGAGGTCAGTAGCCGGACGGTGAATTAATTTGCCAAACCTTTGGCACTTGTCACATTTTTTCACCATCTCCATTGCATCTGCTTCCAAAGTAGGCCAAAAGTAGCCCTGCCGCCTTGCCCTTTGAGCAAGCATCCTACCACCTATATGGGAAGCACAGAAACCAGAGTGAAGATCATCTAGTATCTCTCGTCCCTTTTCAGGAGTAACACACTTTAAGAAGGGTTGAAGGTGCCCCCTCTTGTGAAGTTCTCCCTGTATCATTTCAAAACAGGAGGCTCGTTTTTTTAGTGCTGCCGCCTGTTGAGGATCATCCGGCAGTGTACCGTTTGTCAGATAGGCCCTGATTGAATCCATCCAGGTTGAGCTTCTGTCTAGAATTCCAATAGGATTTTCCTCGATGCTTCTCTTCTCCATTACTTCCCAAAACACAGTTCGAGAAGTATCGGAGGAGGCGGATGATGCTAATTTCGAAAGTGCATCTGCCTGGTTGTTTTCTGATCTCGGCACTTGGATCAGATGGAAATCCTCAAGGGAGCCGACTGCTTGTCGGACCGCCTGTAAATACTTGATCATGGCCGGATGGGTTGCTTCGTATTCGCCATTGTACTGACTCACTATCAGTTGTGAATCAGAACAGGCGTCTATTTTCCTTGCCCCTGCCGCCTTACACATGCGGATCCCGGCCAGTAAAGCTTCATATTCTGCCTCATTGTTTGAAGCCTGGAAACTGAAGCGTAGAGCATACTCGAACCTGTCGCCCTCTGGAGATTGACATACGACGCCTGCTCCACAACCGTTTGAAGTAGAGCTTCCGTCCACATATACCTTCCAGACTTGGTCTGGAACTTGAGAGTCAGGAGGACGAGTCATCTCTACAATAAAGTCAGCAAAGGCTTGCCCCTTCACTGCTTTTCTAGGCTCGAAGGTAACTTCGAGACTCTGCATTTCTATGGCCCATTTGATCATTCGTCCGGAGGACTCCATGGTGGTAAGGGGCCGCTTGATCGGTTGGTCGGTATACACGACGACTGCATGTGCCAGAAAGTAGGGCTTCAATTTTTTTAACAGCCATGAAGAGTGCAAGACCAAATTTCTCCACTAGGGGATACCTCAACTCGGCATTTTTCAGTACGTGACTGACAAAGTAGACCGGAAGTTGACAGCCGTCCCTTTCAGCAAGGAGCACCGCGCTTAACGCATGATCAGAGACGGCCAGGTACATGTAGAGATTTTCTTTGGGCAAAGGGCTGACCAGCCTCGGCAAGGAATGCAAGTGAACCTTTAATTTCTGGAAGGCAGCCTCAGCATCCGGCCCCCATTCAAACCTTGCCTTTTTCTTAATTGCCTGGAAAAAGTATAGGCATTTGTCGCCTGATCGACTTAGGAATCTTCCCAAGGCCGCCAGACAACCTGTTAACTTCTGAACCTCTCGGACGGTACGAGGCGACTGCATGTCAATGACCGCCTGTACCTTCTCAGGGTTCGCCTCTATTCCTCTCTGGTTGATAAGGAATCCGAGAAAATTTCCCAGACTCAACTCCAAATACACATTTCTTGGGATTGAGCATGACATGGTGCCGCCTGAGTGTGCGAAAGTTTCTCGGAGGTCCGTCAGATGATCTTTCTGAAGTTTAGTCTTGACAATCATATCATCAATGTATGCCTCGACGTTTCTCCCAATCTGATCAAAGAACACTGTGTTTATCATTCGTTGGAAGGTAGCCGGGGCATTCTTAAGACCAAACGGCATGACCGTGTAACAGTATAATCCCTGATCAGTGACGAAGGCCGTCTTCTCCTGATCTTTCTTCCATAAAGGAATTTGATGAAAACCAGAATAGGCGTCCATAAAACTCATCAAGGCTTGGCCGGCTGTTGAGTCGACCAGGTTATCAATTTTAGGCAGAGGGTAACTGTCTTTGGGGCACGCCTTGTTCAAGTCTGTGTAGTCTACACACATTCGCCAGGTGCCATTCGGCTTTTTTAACAAGTACCACATTTGCAACCCAATCTGGGAAGTAACATTGCCGAATGAACCCTGCATCAAGTAATTTTTTGACTTCGGCAGCTGCCGCCTGACCTCTTTCTTCACCATGGTTCCGTTTCTTTTGTCTTACCGGCTTCTTTTTCGGATCCACAGCGAGTTTGTGTACTGCCAGATCAGGACTAATGCCTGGCATTTCATGGACTTCAAATGCAAAGATGTCCTTGTATTCTTTCAATAGGTTGTGAAAGTCGTCACCCAGGTTTCTCAGAGCAGTCGTCCCTACTTTGACTGTTCGGTCAGGATGGGAGTCGTCTAATATCAGGTCCACATGCTCACCAGCCGGCTGAGGGCGGAACTCATCCGGCCGGTCCTCTGCCAATGATTGCTATTTTCTTGCTTTTTTTGCGGACTCAGTCTGGGGTGCCTTTCTCTTTTTGTCGCCTGTTTCTTGAACAGGCGCACTTTCCTTGACATTGTCAAGGTCTGTTTTTTCTCCACTTGACCCAGTGGCCATAACAGTGGGCTTGACATCCGAGAGATAGCACTCTCGGGCCATCCTCTGATCTCCCCTTAGGGAGCCGACTGTTCCATTGTCCCTTTCAAACTTAAGCAGCATAAGTGACGGGATTATAACAGCCTTGGAATTATTCAGGGTTGGTCGACCCAGAATCATGTTGTAGGCCGAGAGTTCCTCTACCACTAGGAACCGGACTACCATGTGTCGTCCTTCCCCTTTTTCGCCCAGGCGGATGGGTAGATCTATTCGTCCCAGTGGGTGGACGACTCCTCCTCCAAAACCTATTAAAGGGTGGGAGGCCGGATGTATGCAGTCCGTCTGATATTTCAGTTTTGACAGACATTTGCTGCTGATGAGATCTGAAGAGCTCCCGGTATCTATGAGGATTCGGCCAACTCTCTGGTTGGCCACTTTACATTCAATAACGAGAGGGTCGTCATGCGGCCCCCTTATTCCTCCTAGATCCTCTTCAGTGATGACAATCTCAGGAAATGTATATTTAGACGGCCGTTCTTGGTGAACGGAATTTACATCTAACCGCCTTATATTATCTTTGTTGCCCCTAATAGTGGGGCCGCCTCCTGAGAAGCCGCCTGCAATGGTGTAGACGACTGCATCATCTGTATCGGAACTGTCGGCCTGTTGATTCTTTTTGGCCGACTGCTTTTTTGAGGAAGTATTCCCCGTAGATTTCTTGACATAAGTGTCAAGATCACCTTGATCAGCCAAGCGGTCTAGGTACCGCATGAGACTGATGCAGTCATTGGTGTGATGACCAATGTCATCATGATAAGCACAGATTTTGTCTTGGTTCCGGTTGCTCGCAGAACCCTTCATGGGGAGCGGCTTCTCAATTGAGAGCCGTCCCTTTATTTCTTTTAGGATAAACTGGTTATCCTTGTTAAACACATATTTTGGGGAGTATGGTTTGAATTCTTTTTTCTTTTTCTGGGCCGGCTGTTTAGAGGAATCAGCCGCCCAGACCTCTTTTCTTTTTTCATCTTTGTTGGACGACTGTTTCTGTCGTCCTTCTCTATTGTCGAACCTCTTCCCGTCCGACTGTTTCATCGTACACAGATCAGTCGCCTGTATATAGGCTTCTGCTTCAATCAAGGCCTCTTGAAGAGTCGCCACCCTTTTTCGAACTAAATCAAATTTGAAGGTAGACCCGTCTTTGAGACCTCTAAAAAAGTCAGTATAAGCTACCTCATCCGGTAACCCTTGAATCTGTATTCTCATCAGGTTGAACCGCCTGATGTAGGAACGAAGCCCCTCCTTTTCACCCTGCTGAATTGTTCCCAAATCAAGGGTTGTTTTCTTCGCAGGGATGTTCATAGCGAAGTTGGAGGCAAATAAGTAAGCAAGCGTCCTGAAGCTGTTTACACAACCAGTCGGCAGGTTGCCGAACCATTGCTGTGCAATTCCCTTGAGAGTCGCTGGGAAACACTTGCACCAGGTGGGATCATCCAACCCTTGAAGGTACATCAGGTTGGTGAATGCCATCAGATGGTCTTCTGGGTTAGTAGTGCCGTCATAGGCGCCTACTAGAATATTTTTACTTTGGCCGGCTGAGCGGCTTCAGTAATTTCCTTGGAGAAGGCCGTCGGCTGTTCACCAAGTCTAAGCAGCCGTAGCTGCCAGTCCATAGGTTGGACGTTTTTTGCTGCAGGTCCACCAAATGGAGGTGGCTGCATAAAATACTGTTGTTGCGGCACAAATGGTAAGTTTGGTACCGCCTGGGCACTATGAAAGTCGGACTGACGGGAGGTGCCGCCTGACTGACTCTCATGGTACGACTGAGTTGGCCTCATCGAGGCATTTCGCAAACTGTCCT